>NC_037676.1:33528499-33828499 GCF_003255815.1 Theropithecus gelada | reverse complement strand
ATCATGATTGCTGGTGAGGAGGAAATTCATGATGAGAATGGACTGACAATCACTACTTCCCATCTCATTCTCCTTTTCTCAAGGTTCATTCTTTGTCTATATAACTCATTTTTGTACTGTACCTAGATTTATATCTTTAAAAAGCTTTATATACAAAAAAATTTAAGTTCAAAATGCTGTTTTTCTTTTGGTCCTCTGAGTCTTCTATGTCAGTTGGCCAAGAAGGAACAAACAAGCCTTCATTTCCTCTTAGTTCAGTGGTTCTCAACTAAGGGCCACTTTGCCCCTGATGGAACATTTAGTTATATTTGGAGAAATTTTTAGTTGTCGAAAATGGGTGGGGGTAGAGTAGTACTGGCATGTAGTGGATAGAGGCCAGGGAAGCTGCTAAATATCCTATAATGCATAGGATGTCTCTACTCCACTCATCCACCTCCCCACCTCCTGTCCAAATGTCAATAATATAGAGGTGGTGAGACTCTGCTGTAGTGTTGCAGTGAAGGCACTTCAGTGAGATGGTAATGAGAACAGATTTTAGAGCCAGAGAGGCCTGGGTTTCAATTCTGCCTCTGCCATTTTGTAACTCTGATGGTTTTTATAAGCTTTTTTTTTTCTATCTGTACCTCAGTTTTCCTATCTATTAAATGGAACCATAATAATTATTATTGTTTTAAGTGTGTTAGGAAGAGTGAGTAAACTAATATATATAAAATACTTAGCAATGTTCAGGGTACATAGTGTTTAATACTAAGTCATAGATTTCCTGCTGTTTAACTGAGATGCAGAGTTCTTTTCAAGGAGACTTTTCTAGAAAATGAATGGAAAAAAATAACAAGTAAGAAGTGAATGCAAAAGCAAAGAAGAAGAAATAAGAATTCTGTCAATGTTTCTTACCCTAAGACCATTGAAGTCCAGTCAACAAGAAGCCTGCCAACCTGGCTTATCATTTTCTCTTGTCTTGCTCAGTTTGTGTAGCGCATACACAAGTGATTATAGGGGCCAGACAGGTCTTATATATAAAACAGGAGGCTCAATATTGGCATTTTTAAACATAGAGAAATGTCTTCACTTCTACAAAGAAATTTACTCACTCCCATTTTTCTTGAATCAAGTTGCTCTCTTAGCATTTCCTGCCATTGATAGGGATATGACTACAGAGAAATGTTGTTCTACTGCCTTAAGCTACACAACAGTGCAATAACAATCATAAGTGATAACGGACACTTGGCCTTGATGTTGAGGAGAGCATAGCGGGTGTGTGCCAGCTGCTGCTCAAGTTCAGATGATTGCTGAAACAGGGGCATATAGGTCCATTGGCTGCCAGATTCTTTATGTTTTTTTGAAAACAATTTTCTAGATTTTTATATGAGCTCTTAATATTTAAATGTTCATTTATATTGGTGAAATATTGCTGTGCAGGTAAAAAAATAAACACAGCTAAGGGCTGAGTTCAGCCTTAGGGCAGTTAGTCAGGTTTCTAAGACTATTACAATAAGGTTTTTTTCTACCTTTTAGTCCCATTTCCCATTATTCAAAAGTTTCAGTAGTGCCTAATGCATTTGCTCATTCAGTAACTATTATGGAATGTCTACAGTGAACCTGGTTTTATGCTAAGTGACATACAGCAATGACAGGCACAAAGTGTCTGTCACTCTGAAGCTTGCATTCCAGTGGGACGAGACAGTGAAAATAAATAAATATATATAATATTCCAGATGGTATACTATGCAGACATAAAAAAGAACAAAATCATGTCCTTTGCAGCAATATAGATGCAGCTGGAGGCCATTATCCTAAGCAAATTAGTGCAGAAACCAAAAAAAACAAATACTGCATGTTTTCACTTATTAGTGGGAGCTAAACACGGGGTATTTTTCCACATAAAGATGGGAACAATAGACACTGGGAACTACCAGAGGGAGGAGGGAGAGAGGAGGGTCCAGAGTTGAAAAACTATTGGATACTATGCTCACTGTCTGGTGGTGACAGGATCAGTCATACCCCAAATCTCAATATCAAGTGATACACGCATGTAACAAACCTGAACATACACCCCCGAATCTAAAATAAAAGTTGAAGTTATATAAAAAGATAATATTCCAGGTGGTGATATGGGTTGTGAACAACATAGAGCAGGCAGTAGAGGTAGAAAGTGCCTTGTGAAAGAGGCCTCAAAATAAGGGGCCATTGGAACAAAGACCATAAAGAAGAGAGAGAGAGAGTGTTGTTGATATTTCAGAAAATAGAATTCCAGACAAGTGGAACAGAAGGTGTGAAGGCCCTGAGGCAGATGGTTCACTTAGTAGACTGGCAGAGCACCAGGGTGGCCAGTTGGAGCACAGTGAACAAGGACCAGAGTGGAAGGGAGTGTGGGCTCTGGTGAAAGTTTGAGTTTTGTTCCTTCAGAAGTTGGAATAGAGATGTCACATGTCCAGATTTACATTTTACAAAGACGACTCTGGCTGCTGTTGAGAATAGATGGTAGTGAAGCTTCCTATTGTGAGTGCTCTGGGACTAGATAAGGCTGCATCTTTACTGTGGTCAGTTGTGAACACAGCTGAAATGGGCTCTTCCACTTAACAACACCTTTCCCCAACCTCTCCTGTTGAGGTACCCTAGGAAAGATACCCTTTTTCTCACTTATTGGTGCATTTTGAACATCCCCTGGCATCATATTCTTTTTCCTCTCTAGAATCTTCTAAATCCCTAGCCTTGGATTTACTCCTGGACTGCTTTGCTAGGCTGTCTATGGATCGACTCTCAACCTGAATGGGCTCTTGTCTTCCTAAGCTCATCTTCACCACGGGAAACTATCCGCTTTATTCCCTTCTCCTTCTCTTTATTTATCTCTGGATTTTGGTATTCCCAGCACTTTCCCTCACCATCATGCTCCACTTGGTCTGGAAGAGATTTGAGGGACACACCTGTGTCCCAGATGACGTTTATCTCCTGCCATCTCTTCTCCAGTAATCAAACAGTAGGCATTTGTGTGTCTCTTAATCTTTCAATGACTGCCCCACCTGCTGCATACATTTCTTCTTTTCTCTTTCAAAGATGTCTTCATTTGTTCCTTTCCTCATTTCATTAAGAACACAGATTTCAGAGACAGCTTGCCAGAGTTCAAATGCTGATTTTGCCACTTCTAGTTCATGGATTCTTGCATGAGTAAGTCAACCTGTCTCAACTTCTTCCTGTGTTAAATGGGGATAAGATGACTCATCTTATAGGATTGTAGTGTGCAGTATTAAAAGAGTTAGGTAAACTCAGAAGTGTCTGACATGTAGTATTATTTAAATAAATGTGAACTCTTGTTATTACTGTAAATGTTAATTTTAGATTATTTGGATGCTTCAAAGTATATTAAAACTTTTAATGTATATAAAATGTGTACACATACTACTGAATGAATCAGTGTTTACAACTAAAAAGAATACTTTCAGTAGCCTACAAACGTTTAGGTATTCACTGAATGACATGATCACTATTAGCAAAATGTCACTTGAATTGAGTGACTTTTTTTCTCTTTTTTACAGGAAGAACAGAGAAAGATTCTAATTTAAATCAATTGAAGCTGTTCTATTTCACAAGACTCTGCCAGAAGATGTGTGTAGCTGAAGAATTTTAAGTGGAAAGAGGCAACCTCCCATAAATCTTCCTTTAGTAAATTCATATCCGACCCATGTTAGACAATTAAGTCCCTCATGGGGTATGAACAGAAAGGAGGTAGGAAACAGGGTGGGAAGGAGGCTGGATGCTGCTGTCTTTTTCTTTTGTCTTCAGAAAAAATAATGGCCCCAAGGGATCAGACTTAATCTCCTTTTATGGAGAAGGTGTAGAGAACAAGTGCAAAAGGATGAAAGAAAGAAAGCTAGAAGAGAAAGGAATAGCTTGGATTATTTAAAATCTTCATAGTGGGTTTAAAATTGGTATTATTTATTATTTCCTTGCTTCAGGGAATTCAATGGGCAGAAATCCCACATACAAAACAGACAAAAGGCTATCCTTGCTCTTTAAGGGATTCAAGACAGGACTGCCTTAAAGACAGAAGCTGCGTTAATTTTTTTAAAAGAGATTGATTTGCAATCTATTTCTGAAGATTCCTCCTTTAATTATTTATTAATTTTTTGCATGTTTCTCTTTCTCTCTCTCTCTTTTTTTTTTTGAGATGGAGTCTTGCTCTGTTGCCCAGGTTGAAGTGCAGTGACATGATCTCATTTCACTGCAACCTCCGCCTCCTGAGTTCAAGCGATTCTCCTGCCTCAGCCTCCCAAGTAGCTGGGATTACAGGTGCCTGCCACCATACGTGGCTAATTTTGTATTTTTAGTAGAGAGGGGGTTTCACCATGTTGGCCAGTCTGGTCTCAAGCTCCTGACCTCAAGTGATCCACCTCAGCCTCCCAACGTGCTGGGATTACAGGCGTAAGCCCCCGTGCCCGGCTTCTCTTTTTCTTAATAATAACTAGAGCTTCTGGAATCTGTGAAATCCCGTATCCTTCTTCAAATTTTTGAATGAGCAATGGTGGTGAGATTGAGGAAATCTTAATATCAGCATTGGAAAACATTTTGAAAAAGAATGGAAGGCTCACCAATAACACGTTAGTGCCTAATGAAGGGTTTATTCCATCTGATTTACAAAGTAGACAAGACTAGACAATCATTTCAAAGACTTTTACCTGTGTCAGAGTATGACAGCCACAGCCCTTGTTTTAAAGATCACCTTTGTCTAATCCACATTACCTGAACTTACAAATTTCCCCCTTTAATGTTTTACAGGTTTACCTACGTGTAAATGTGAGATATGTTTAAATAAAATGTTAATACATGTTTAAATAAAAATGTCTGTTTAAATGAAAATACACTTGATACATGTTTAAATGAAAATAATTTAAGCCGGCAGATGGATTAATATTTTTCTGAGTCAATGCTCTTTACAAGGTGATTCAATTTTTCCATCAGTTCCTATATAACTCTGTTACATTCAATTGCAAAATGTAGTAATTTGGCTTAACTATTGGCCTGGTGTGCTACATCGTCCTCTGAGTTGAATACTTTCCATCTCTGTTTGGCTTCCTGTTAAATATTTATTATTGAACAATGTTGGGAATTAGGGGAGATTTTACATCCAACTAAGACACAAATATTCCATGCTGAGACCTGCCCCCCCAATTAAACCTCCAGATTCTGTCCTTGCAATGCCTGAGTAAAGAACATGAGAGAACAGCAAAGATCTCCTGATTAGGCCAGACTGTGTTTCCAATGTCATTACATTAAAAAAATAAATAAAACTAGTGAGAAACAAACAGTATTATGAGCATTTTCTTTCCTTTTTCAATTCTTAGGTGATATGTCAGTTGCCTTTGCTTCAAAACATGGTGTAAACAATGTGTTGTACTCATTATAACTAATTTATTTACTTGATTAGTTCTTTACTTTTATTTCTGCTTTCTGAAATTGGTCTCAGGTGACAAAAGCATATGTGACATATGAAAGTGTTTAATCAAGTAGTCTTTTCTCTCAGTTATCCTAGAAAAAAATACTTATGCCCTTTTAACTTTGGCTTTCTTTATACATTGCTAAGGTTTGAATATGTACTATAAAGTTCATGTTTTGGAAACTTAATCCCCAATGCAACAGAGTTGGGATGCAGGGCTTGATGAGAAGGGATTAGGTCATTAAGCCTCTGTCCTCAATAAATGGATTGTCGTTATTGGGGGGAGTGGGTTTCTGATAATAGGATGAGTTCAGTCCCCTTCCTCTCCTTCGCTCATGCTCTGTTGCCCTTCTGTCTTCCACCATGAGATGATGCAGCAAGAAGGCCCTTACAAGATGCCAGCCCCTCAGTCTTGGACTTCCCAGCCTCCAGAACTGCGAGCAAATAAATTCCTGTTCATTATAAATTACCCAGTCTGTGGTATCCTTTTATAACAGCAATAGATGGACTAAGACACTCGTGTTTACCAGTATGAGCCCAGGTTCTCACCTAGAAATCATGGTTCAGAGCACTTTTAAACAAATAAGGTCAGGTTCATTCTAAAGTTGACAGCACTCATTGGTCTGTTTTCTCTAGCATTCTGCCAATAGATCAACAGGCACCAAAACTATATTTGTGTTTCTCTTCCCTAAAAAAAGTTATAGTTATAGCCCAAGTATATCCATGTCTGTACCACAGAGTCATTCGAAACATGACATCCCCTCAAATAGTGACTTCCTCTACATTTTATGTCATCTCATCCTGTTTCTGAGAAAAAAAAATAAAGAATCTTGCCAAATGATAGTAACTACAGTTCCTAATAGGTAACTTGGAATTCAAATTTTCTATCAGGATGATTTCTCTTCACATCTCTTCTTAGAATGAAAACTGAGTGCAGGGGAAGTCATGGGGAGAATAGCCTCTGGTTTTCTGCCCCACACATAGTTTTCTCTGGCATTTCTGGGATATTTCTCATCTCTCCTGGTATCTGCATTCCAGGATGTTTCGGCTGCTTTCTGAGAAGTGATGATCCCACCTGAGTTCCCTTGTTAGCATCTCCTTTGGGTTCCTTGTTAGCATCTGCAGCTTCAGCTTAGTCCAAGCTCAGACATCCATGACACAGTTCCTGGTGTCAAAACCTCATAATGTAAAGCCTTCTGATCTTAATCCCAAGCTTCTTTAATGGGGTTCACTAGAAGAATGAGTTTCATTTAAAAAGTAAAGATTTTTCAAAAAATTATTTTTGGTTACATTATTTTATTTGATGTGTGTGTTTGATTTATTTGATTTGATTCTGACCTGCCTGATATTGTAACTCTTTCCTATATATCGTCTTCTCCTTTAAATATAGAGGTCATCTATAATTTGACATTGGATACAGGAAAGATACCCATTATAACACTTCTGCCAACGGGGTTAAAATTTAGGGAAATAAGAAATTGTCAAAATTCCTTATAGATGCTGAATATTAGACCTTTGTTGGATGCAGTTTGCAAAAATTTTCTCCCATTCTGTGGGTTGTCTGTTTACTTGGTGGATATTTTTTCCTGTGCAGAAGCTCTTTAGTTTAATTAGATACCATTTGTCAATGCTTACTTTTGTTACAATTGCTTTTGACATCTTCACCATTGAATACTATACAGCCATAAACAAAAATGAGATCATGTCCTTTGCAAGAACATGGATGGAGTTGGAGGCCACTATCTTTAGCAAACTAACACTGGACAGAAAACCAAATATTGCTTGTTCTCAATTATAAGTGGGAACTAAATGATGAGAACACATGGACGCATAGAGGGGAACTACACACACTGGGGTCTACTGGAGGATGAAGGCTGGGAAGATGCAGAAGATCAGGAAAAATAACTAATGGGTACTAGGCTTAGTACCTGTGTGATGAAATAATCTATACAACAAGTCCCAATGACACAAGTTTACCTAAATGAAATTCCTGCATATGCAACCCTGAACTTAAAAGTTAAAAAAAGGAAATTGACAAAATTAATCAATGAGAACTATTTAGCCACCCTTTTTTTCTGCAAAGGGAAGGAAGATGGTACCTGTAGTGACTCTGAAGCCAATGGATGACTGCAGATGTTATCTTAGTGAAGCAAGTCTGGGCCAGCATTTCTTTTGGAAGGTTCTTGGCTCCTTTTCTATAATACTTTGATTATTGCAAACAGCAGATATCAATGTAAGCATTTATTGTCATTTGCATTCTCTGTGCCTAGGATACTGCCTGGCACAGAACATTCACTGAGTCATATTTGTTAAATGAAATACAAATGAATAGATAGATGGTCATGCTGTTGCTACTGGAGGTGAAGATGTTAGAAAGAAGCTATGAGGTTAGCTTTTTAAAACGAAAGAAAAATAAAAGAGACAGAAGGGAACGGAAGGTCAGAGCAGAGAATAAACATGAATGCACCACACAGAAGCTAAAAGAGAGCCTTTCCGGATTCTTCCATAACATTCTTGGCTTTCTTGTTATTCTTAGACAGTCTGACTCTCTCTTTATAAAAACTATCTTATAAATCTTCCTCTGTTACCTATAATGTCTTGCTATCTTTATTTTGTTTCCCTTGTTAACTTTTCTCTTTCATGCCTACTTGCTTCTCTCTTTCAAAAACACGAGAGCAATGAAAATCAAGTAAGCCTATTAACAAGATCCAAAATTGCAGGATGCAAAGGCTGGAGAGTCAATGATTGTGTTCGCCTATCCTTCCAGATCCTTGCCAACATCAAATACCTTGATTTGTCAATGAATGATGCTCTCTCAAACCCAAAGGGGCGTCCAAATCTATGTTAATCCATGGTTATAAAATGCATCTTTTTAAGATCAGCAGGAAGTCCATTCTCCTTTTTTTTTATAGCAAGGTCTGGGAAAGCCTAGAAGAAGGGGGAATTCTCTAATGATAGCACAGGAAGCAATGATTTTCCTTTTTCTGACCTTGGTATTTGCAGAGTATCATGGCCTGTGAGGCTGGGGCCACCTTTGTAGGCAGAAAGGTGATTTTGTGGCTCACAGCACTCTGCAAACCTTCCCCACCAGTTCACTGCTCAGAAAGCACCTGTACTAAATATTTTATGCCAAGGTCATGAAAACCCAGGGAATGCAGCTGTCCTCAAAATTTCTCATTTCTTACCTGCAGTGGCAAGGTCACTAGGTGGCTACACAAATGGCCATGGGATAAATTGCATACGGCAGGGCAAGTAGAAAACAGGAAAGGGGTTATATTGAAATGGCACAGAGGCCCTTCTAGAGATTTCCTTCTTGCTAAGGCAATTCACAGAGGTCCTCTAGCACTGCTGAGTTCATGAGCTTCATTGCAAAAATTCTAAAAGGCTTCCTCTTCTCCATTCTGAGTCCTGCTTCCTGTTTTATGAATGTTTACATGTGGTTTTCTCTCCCTCAGCTTCAGAAGGAGTAGGCTCATATTTAGCACTCTTTCTTCATAGTATATGATCTGACTCCACATTTGTCAGCTCTGTAAGCTTCTAAGCTCTAAAACCCTGTTTCCTCTTGAAGGTGCAAACTATTTCTGCCAAACTTATGAATATAGTCAAAGGGAGATAATATGTGAAAAACTGCTTTACAAATAAACTCAATAGATAAATGTATGTGATGGGTATTGAGTCTCTATGTCACATGTTGTCTTTTCTTTTCTCAGAGAGTCTTCTAGAGACTGAAATTGGTGTTGCTTATGTCAACCCAAAGCTCAGCCCCACTGTTAGTATATAAAAATGGAACCCAGAGCTTCCATAAAAAATACCTCTCTGAAAGGCTTTCTAGATGTGAGGTTCAGGAAGGAAAGTTCTGCTTCAAAGGACAAGTTGCACTGGAGGAAGAGGAATGCCACAGGTATTTACAAAGATCTAAGAAATGTGCTACAGGCAATTTTTGCTCCCAGTCAACTGCTGGAGGATTTTCCCATAGTTTTAAGACTGTTTCTCTAATATTCAGGCATTTCATTTTTATTTTTATTTAAAAACCTTTTCCTCCTAATGCTTTTTACTTATTCAGTTTAACATTTTTCAACTTTACGTATAAAGTACCTTATTCTATTTTTAATCTTTAATCCATTTTCCTTTTACATATTTAAATTTTTATTTCATAGGTTTTAGCCTTTTATCCTATTTTTTTATTTTTTATTTTTTATGTGTTTAACCTTTTATCTCATTGGCTTCTTGCTCTTTACCTTTTATTATAAATCTCATCTCTTTTATCTTTTTATTTTTAACTTTTAACCTTCTCTTAGAGTTTTAACTTTCCTTTTTTTTTTTTTTTTCTTTAATGGAGTCTCACTCAGTTTCCCAGGCTGGAGTGCAGTGGCATGATCTCGGCTCACTGCAACATCTGCCGCCCGAGTTCAAGTGATTCTTCTGCCTCAGCCTCCCGAGTAGCTGGGATTACAGGCGCCTGCCACGGCGCCTGGCTAATTTTTGTATTTTTAGTAGAGACAGGTTTTCACCATCTCTGCTAGGCTGGACTTGAACTCCTGACTTGGTGATCCACCCACCTAGGCCTCCCAAAGTGCTCGGATTACAGACGTGAGCCACTGCACCCAGCCAATTTTTCTATTTTTAATTTTTACAGGATGCATTTTATTTTCTCTTCTACTTTACTCTCGGTATTTTAATTTTCCATTTAACTGTCTACCACAGAATAATTACTTTTAAAAAGAAAAATATAAGTTTTTCTCTTCTAATATTTATCTTTATTTTAAGAACTGTTTTTATAATGATTGGCAAGAAGGAACCTGTATGTGAGGTGTCATACGTGAGAATCTGAACCATAAATCTCAGATGCTTTTTCCATATTCTAAGTTCCCTTAGGAAGTTGTAAATGTAAATTCTATATTTGAATGAGATAACTGGGCTGGAGAAATAATTTGGGGTTCAATAACATGTTTATGGTACTTAAGCCAAGAGACCAAATGAGATCACTTAATATAAAGGTAAAGATGAAAAGAGATGCAATCTAAAATCTGAGCATTAGGGCATCCCCAGCATATGGGGTTGTGATGAAGAGAAGGGCCTAGTAAATGAGATAAGGAGGAGGAACCAGTGACTATTGGAGGAAGACCAAAAGAATGAGAATTGTAGTGGAGGGAAAAAATATTTTGCTCTATCTTAGGTTCATTGGTTGGG
Organism: Theropithecus gelada; assembly: GCF_003255815.1. Classification (NCBI taxonomy): domain Eukaryota; kingdom Metazoa; phylum Chordata; class Mammalia; order Primates; family Cercopithecidae; genus Theropithecus; species Theropithecus gelada. The sequence goes on along the minus strand of NC_037676.1, from coordinate 33,817,878 downwards.
ACCCTGCCAGTTAGACTGACAAAAGACAAATTAACAAGATAAGAAAACACAGATTTTTATTAACATGGGCATCACTCACCTATATGGAAGCACTCTATGATGAGTAATTCAAAGGAGGGATTAGAACTTAAGCTTATATGGCATCTTAGCAAAATAATAATAATAATTTTTTGCTAAAGTGATAAGAAAGAGGAAGAGGACTTTGAGCTCCTAGAGGTGGCAAATTGTGGAAAGACAAATGTATGGTGAAACTATTGGTAAAGGAAAGCTAGTTGTTAAGGTATGTTATGTATGTTCTTCTGGAGTTGTCTCTGTTGTTTAAGAATCCTTCCGGCCAGGCTAGGTGGCTCACGCCTGATATCCTAACACTTTGGGAGGCCGAGGCGGATGGATCACCTGAGGTCAGGAGTTCAAGACCAGTCTGACCAACATGGAAAAACCCCATCACTATTAAAAATACAAAATTAGCCAGGTGTGGTGGTGAATGTCTGTAATCCCAGCTACTCCGGAGGCTGAGGCAGGAAAATCACTTGAACCCAGGAACCCAGGAGGCAGAAGTTGCAGTGAGCCAAGATTGCGCCATTGCACTCTAGTTTGGGCAACAAGAGTGAAACTGTCTCAAAAAAAGAAAAGAAAACAAAAGAATCTTCCCATCATTCCTGGTAAAGAGAAGGTGGGTAAAGAGTTTTTTGTCTGCTGCTTGATAATTATCTTCAGCTCAAAATAACCAATAGTCCAAAGTAGCATATTTTGGGGTAGCCTATTCTCCTACTCTTCATGTCCTGAGAGCCAAGTCAATAAATGGTTTCAAAGAACAAAGAGTGAACGACTGTCCCAAGAGCTCCTAGTCATTTAAATAAGCTGATGATTGAAATTGACCTTTATTTTTTTCACATCGTGGAGGTTTTCGTTAGCCTTGGCAAGACTGTTTTGGTGGAATGGTAGAAATAAAAGCCTAATTAGAGTTAGTTCAAGGGAAATTTGGAAGAGAACAGGAGAAAATGTGGAAATTTGCTTTAAAAAGGAAGAGATAAATTGGGTTGTTACTAGAAGTGTTGGGTCAGGAAGGATTTTAAAAGAAGTTAGATAATTCATTTTTTTTTTTTTTTTAATGACAGAATTGATTCAGGAGAGAAGGAAAACTTGATATTTCAAGAGAGAGAGGGGCAACAGTCATTAGGAAGATTAAGTGGTTCTGAATTGGAATCTAATGTGTACAACAGAGGGGCTGACCTTAGGTAACACACCTTAGTCATAGGGCAGCAGGAAGCTATGGATGCAACAAGGCTGACAGCAAATACTACTCCACTTTAGTGACGCATAGCCGTGAGCATGGTGTAACCCTGCAAGTGCGTTAGGGGTCAGCACATCTGAGCTGAGTTAGAGAAGTTGTGCAGTTTTTTTACAAGCCCAGCAGCTGGGTCAGCTTGTCTCCAGGGATTAGGCTCAGGTCTAATCCACATGTCTCCTAGTCTGAGGCCCAGGCTCGTGGAATGGCTAAAACACATGAAGGCCAGTGGAAGAACTTAAAGCCACTTGAGACCTTTTGGTTTTCATTTTTTATTTTTGAGACAGTCTCACTCTGTCACCCAGGCTGGAGTGCAGTTGTACAATCACGGCTGATGGAAACCACCACCTCCTAGGTTCAAGCAATCCTCCCACCTCAGCCTCCTGAGTAGCTGGGACCACAGGTGCACACCACTATGCCTGGCTAATTTTTATTTTTGTATTTTTGTAGAGATGGGATTTTACTATGTTGCCCGAGCTGATCTTAAACTCCTGGGCTGAAGCGATCCTCCCACCTTGGTCTCCCAAAGTGCTGGGATTACAGACATGACCCACCATCCCCAGCCTCACTTGAGACCAAAACTTGGAACTGACATTGTCACTTTTGCTCCATTCTATTGGCAAAGTAAGTCACAGTGGCAAATCCAAAGTCAAAATGTGGGGAAATATACTCCACCTCTTAATGAGCTGAACTGATGAGTATGTTTTAAATGCTTGTAGAAAGAGGGAAGTTATCATTGGTCCTAGAAAAGCGGTGAATTTGTGGATTAGAAATACAGTGGAATGGCTGGGCAGATCAAAGAGTTTGTGAATTTGAAGTGAAACCAGTTGACACAGATGTGTTTCCTTCTATGTTCATTCAGCTGTGTGGTTGCTGCCACTGATTAAGGTTGATGGTTGCATTTAATCACATTTACAGGTTGAGCACTTTTAATCCCAAAATTCAGCATCTGAAATGCTCACCTGTGTCTAGCACTCTGGGAGGCTGAGGCAGGAGGATCACTTCACTCCAGCAGTTGGAAGCTGTAGTGAGTTATGATCCTGCCACTGCACTCAAGGCTGGGTGATAGAGTGAGCAAGACTCTCACTATGAATAAATAAATAAATAAATAAATAAATAAATAAATAAATAAAGTAAAATAAATCTCTTGGCTACCTGTGCTTATCTAGACCTTTAACGCTGCCTTGAAAAAGAATATGAGCAGACAGTTCACTAAGAGAAAGAAAACAGGAGCCCATAAACAGAAAAAAAAAGGGTAACCTTTTTACTCAAATACATGCAAATTGAGAATACAAGGAGATAACAGTATTCAGCTGTCAAATTTGCAATCACAAAAATAATTATAACATTTAAAACTCCTGGAGTGGGGTCAGAAGAGCAATGTTATAACTGCTAGTATAAACTATTAAAACTTTTCTGGAAAATAATTTAGCAACGTGCTTCAAAGACAAAGAATCCATTTTTTTCTTGATTCGGTAATATTACTTTTAGAAATCTAGGAAGAAATTTGTCAGAAGTGCAGAAAGGTTTATATATAGAAATGTAGTTTGTAATAGTGAAATGAAAATAAACTTACGTATTAAAATATATGAATATATTATAAAAATATTAAAAAACTTGATGATCTATTCCTATGATGGGAAACTGAGACCACTGAAAATCATGCTTTCAAAGAGTTTTTAATGAATTAATAATATACTTATAAAATATTTTGTTAAAATATGTTAATATAACGAGAAATGATATAAAACTCAAAATCGGTTCTCAAAATCGATGTACCTCAGAATCATCCAGAGACTTTAGCAAAATCACAAATATCTTGGTCCCACCTCAGATCTATTGATTCAGAATCTCAAGTAAAGTAAAGTAGGAATAAGGACAACTACAGTAAAAAAAGAAAAGTTGTATCAGTTTTCAAAGGAAAAGTTACTACTTTTATAATTAGACAAGAACGCAGTGAATATTATTAAAATAAAAATTTCCTTCTGGTCTTTGAGGACTTTTCCTCCCACTGATTAGCAGCTGACTACTGGGGCTCTAAGATCAGTTTTATCCTTGGAACACATCAGTGAACAAGTGACTCACTCTAGACAAAGAGAAAAGTTTAACAAGATTAGCAGGTAACAAAAATAAAACCAAATATATCAACACTGCAATGCACTAAGCATTCCTTTAGGATTTTTATTCTACTTAAATTTTATTATATATTTCAAAAACACAAAGCCTCAAGTTTACTAATAACATGTGGGAAAAGGTGATGAGCTTGGTTGGCCACACATCTGGAATGGAAGAGACATAAAAGTACGGAGCCCAGTGGGCACTGAGGAACTGGCTTCCTCTAGCTTCATAAAGCAGGTCAACTGCCTTGAACTTTGTAAAGCCAAAGCCTCTTTCTCTCTAAGTGCTGATGATACTCATTGATTTGCATAACTGGAAGGAAATTTTAAAAACTTATAAGGAGGGGTTGATTTCCTGCCTTTAGACCTGTCCGAATAGCACTCTTCATGGTTGACTAACATTGTCTGTGCCAATTTATTTACCTTTATCAACTCCATGTACATGGTCTGCTTTGACAGACTCCATTGTGAAATTTATCAGTTTTTTTATAAAGAGAGCAATTCTTTATTTTCCCTAATTAGCAGCTATTAGCTCACTAAACATTCCATATAAAATATTTGCCAATTCTCATATTGATCATTATGTTGTTTATTCTAAGACGGATACTCTACACAAGGAAAACAATCTCCATATATAGTTATGTTGCTGTTGACCACAATTAATGATACTATTTATCACCATGGGTAGAAATCAGCTAGAAGAATACAAGGGTATGAATGTGTTAAAATACAAACTTTAAATAAATGGAATTTAACAGGGTGTAACTGAGCAAAGAGTGATTCACGAATAAGAGGTTCAGAGAGCTCTGCTCTACAATGTGGACAGGCAGAATTTATGGATGGAAAACAAAAGGGAGATACAGCAGCAGCTGGATGGGCTACAGCTTGGTGTTTGCCTCATTTGAACATGGTCTGATCTGATCAATTGGTGCCTGGGATTGACTAAAGCATGGCTATTGTAATTGGCTGACTCAGATATTTACTACAGAAGTGTACTCTTACATTAGTCTTTCTGTTATTTTAAATACTAACTTAGGTTGCAGTTTGTTACATAAGGACTAGAAGTATGAAGACATCCTAAGGCCAAATTTACTTTAACAGCCGTTTTTTGACCTTTCCACTTATTTTGACTCTGTGGACATGGATAAGTTGCCAGGTAAACTGCTGGAGCTCAAGATAATCCCTAGTTACTGAGTTATTATTGTTCACGGAAAGCCATGATATTATCATCAAAGGAAGTTATTTTTGGACAATTCCGATTTTTAGCATTTCAAAATGGAGATTATTATTCATTGCATGCCTGTGGTAAACTACCTCAGGTATCCCATAAATATATATAATTACTCTGTACCCACAGAAATTAAAAATAAAATTTTTAAAAATGAAGATACGTTCTGCACTTCTATTCTTTAACTTATTCCTTAATACCTTGAAATCATTCTTGTGTAAAATGTGGATGTGCCATTTGCCATAGAGAACTGAAAGATGAAGACTTCTCTTTGTTTTGTTTTGAGATGGAGTCTCACTCTGTCACGCAGGCTGGAGTGCAATGGCGCAGTCTTGGCTCCCTTCAACCTCTGCCTACTATGTTCAAGCAATTCTCCTGCCTCAGCCTCCTGAGTAGCTGGGATTACAGGTGCATGCTACCACGCCCAGCTAATTTTTGTATTTTTAGTAGAGACGAAGTTTCACCATGTTGGTCAGGCTGGTCTCACACTCCTGACCTCATGATCCACCTGCCTCAGCCTCCCAAAGTGCTGGGATTACAGGCATAAGCTGCCACGCCTGGCCAATGACTTCTTTTTTATGCACATTACATAGATTTTTGTAAGGAACAATGATTGACCTTGATAGACAACAGGCTCCTTTGTCAACTGACAACATGAGTGACTACAAAACAACTATTGCAGAGCCAATTTAATGACTGGTATACAATTCCTGATACTTAAGTGACTGAAAATCAATAATCATATTTAGTGAGTTAACTTATTTAGTAAGTTGGGTTTATATGGGGTTTCCAACCAATTTATCTTGAGGAATAATAAAGTTATATGGCCCAAGGTAAAAAGCTATGCAGAGGCTACTTATAGAATTTGGGGAGACCTGCTTTATAAAACAGAATTACAAATCAGTTGTAAACGTGAATGTTTATATAGATGAGAAAAAAATAACAAATTACAACTCAAAAAGCCAACACATACTATACTTCACAAGTCTCTAGAATCCTTCCTAGAGCCTCAGACGGAGTCCAGAAATCGGGGGTGCTGAAACTTAAGCCTCATTAGCTTCACAGTAAATCTACTTCTGAGTTCTTGGGAGCATTACTGAAAAAGATAATAGTATATAGAGTTTAGGTTTATCTGCTTTAAATATTTTCAGATCTAAATAATAGTACTTATAAGATTCAAAGGCAATGTACAGTTTGTTGATACTTGACTGTAGCAAATGAAAGCTGTTTTGTCAAAAGAATTTTGGCCTTTTTGCCCAGGTGTATTTAGGCAATCTCTGTACAGAGAGAGAGAGTGGGCTTAAGTGCATAGATGTGTCTTTTCCAGATTCTCAACTTTCATGAGAGGATATGAGCCCAAAGATTACCTTAGCTAGCAGGTAAGAGATAAGACTCCACACTCAACTGCTCTCCAGACACCTGTCAGGAAGTCCATGGCCTTAAACTCACTGCCCTTAAAGCTTATCCAAAGTTTGGTTGGTGAAAACAATGTTTATTGTTCACTTTCTAGAGGAGATGCATTCAATTCACTCCTCTGAAAACAAATATCATCTCTTAGTGCAGGGAATGGGTTCCCAGAAGGCTATGCTAATTAACTTGGTGCTATCTGGGGTCATTATTTATTAGTATGTAGGGTCAGGCACATTAGTAAGACTGTCAGACTCTCTTTTCAAATTTCAGTGGTTTCAGTCAGAGATTTTTTTTCCAGATATCTTTATTCTTATTTCTATCAGACTACATACTTCCCCCAGAGCCTAAAGTACATTAAGTTCTACTTTCTGCATGCTGGGACCAGAGTAACCTTCATAATTTGCAAAACAATTACACTTTCATCTTTAGAAAACTTCACATACCCACTTTATATGTGCTTAAATTTCCTAACTTGTGTTTTGAAGTCTACTTTAACACCTAGGTGCTCTTGAATTCTGCTAAATCGTGAACCTCCCAGACCTTGCCCTACACTTTCACTCAGAGCTTATCTTCACTGTTCCATTTAAGCTGAAATGTTCTCATTTCCTGTATCTGTGCGGTTATCCCTCAAAGCATAACTAACTTTCATCTTCTTCATGAGTGTCTTTAATCATCCAAAGCAGAGTTTATCTATTTCTTTCCTGCTTCTTCATTGTCCCTTTGTGGACATGTATGTATTTTCTATGTACTCATTACAGTGTCTTTGTAGTTGTGTCTGTTTTTCTCTCCTCCATAATACTGTGTTTGTATGGGTGGTTTTCTATTCCCCTATAACACTCAGCAGACTTTCTCATATTGATTCAGTACACGAGTAGTAGATGAAAGCTATTTCTAAGTGATTTTGGATGAAAAGAGCTCTCCTCTCTCAAGGTTGACCCTTGAGAGTCTTGGTGAAGTTGTGGCAAAGGTTGAGCACCAATTAGACCAGTGACCCAATTCTGACTCTGCCATTGTCCACAAGCTAGGTAACCCTGAGAAAATAAATTAACCTCTCTAAGCCTCAGTTTAGTCATTTGCAAAATGGGTAGCATATTAACTACATAAAATCTTACATGAACTAAAGATAGTACAAGTAGAACAAACAGTACATGTTTGATTAATGTGGTTGTTTCACTCTAAAATTTTTGCCCTGTTAGAGGATTGTGAGCTTCTCCAGAGTTGAGTGTCATATCTGCATCTGCTTGAGTCCTGAGCCCTGGGGAAATGTGTGAAATATTCTTGCCCTCATTCTCTAAGTCTGAGTCAAGACTTACCTCTTCAATACTGATCCCTTCAAAAGAGCTTAAACTTGTCTCCAGATACCGGAAAGACAATGTTATGCTGAGAGGTTATGCATTGAATCCTAGCAGGCAAATTGAAGAAAATTTAGCAAAGGCAAGGTTCGGAAGCTCCGAAACATTTTATTCTGCCACCACAAGGATCCTTAGCTTCTTGGATTCGTTAGCTTCGTGGAAAGGGGTTGAGTATTGTCAGCTACTGTTGTTCTCTTTCCTGACTTTTAAAAATTTTATTCCCTAACAGTTAATGTTTTACCAATGTTTTGTGGCTGAGGACTGGCTGAGGAGTCAGTGATTAGGAAGTGAAGGTTGTAGTGTTGCTTCTCACTCCCTGTAAAGGCCAGTGACTACATTCTCTTTCGCAAAGACAAATTTCATTCATGTACGTAGAAATAAATAAGTGAGCCAAACCCACTGGGAGATGATTTGCCTGCTGAATAGGAGTGCTACAAAACAATAGTGTGTGTGGGTGCGTGCACGTGCATGTGTGTGTGTGTGTGTGTGTGTGGTTGCATACAGGTTTAAGATATCTTAAAGTGCCTCATAATGATGAATTTGTTATTGCCAGCCCAGGAACTGTGCATGAGAATACAGCAAACTGTGTTTGGTCCCACCTCTTCCTCAGTCAGTGAGATGAAACATTTTTTATTTCTTATTTTTATTTCATATCTTTACAAAACTGAGAGACTGTGTAAGACCCTAAAATAAATCATATGATCTTTTCCTGGTTCTTTTTTTTATTTAATACTAGCAATCTGCTCTTACTATCTCACCTAGGGAATCATTGCTGTGAAATGATTTATCTGGAAATGGTAAGCTTCTGGTGCATATATCAGCAAGTGTCATTCCTGTAAACCAGCTGTGATTCTCTGAGGAGCATCTCTCATCTAACTCTAGACATCCTATAGTCTAGTAATCTGGCCATTTATACCCTTGATATCTAGCTATATCATCACTCACTCTCTCTGATCTCTCACTCTTTCTCCTCTCACACACGTGCACACACACATACACATACATACACATACACATACACATTCACATACACATACACATACACATACACATACACATATACATACACATACACATACACATTCACATACACATACACATATACATACACATACACATACACATACACATATACATTCTTCCTTCCTTCCATGCTATGGTTCCTTACCATTTCTACCTTTACATGTAATAAAGAAAATTATAAAGGAAAATAAAAAGAAAGCTCAATGCACCATGTCATGTCCAGGTATTTACTTAAACTCAAAAAATTGTTTTATGCTTAAGAACTGTGTGCTATGTTTTGGCCTAAAGTGTATTTATTTCAGATAATAAGTTCAATGCTTAAAATGGCTGTATATTTGAGCAGGAGTAGCTCTTCTGAATACATACCTTGATTATTTTGATGCTTAACTATGGCCATCATGTAAGAGTCTATTCCACTATTAGAGTCTATTAGTACATTGGAGATGTCCCTATAAAAATGTTTAGCTGATTCAACAAATAATTAATACTTATAAAGTCTAGATAGACATTCTCCAGATCCCATCCTCCCATCTCTTAGCAAATCTAAATGTCAAGAATCCACACCTTTTTCTACATAAATATAATGACCTCCCCCTTCAGGCTGCTGAGACAGTTCCCCAGAGGGTGACGGAGTCATTGGCTCACATCGGGTTTGTGAGGATAACCCGGTGAACCCAAAGAAAGGACAAAGACTCTTCTTTATTTCCAGCCCTAGATATAAAATAACACCTTTATGTTGCTTAGCTAATCCCAGCACTGTCTCAACAAAAAGATATGTTTTTGTCACTTTCACACACAGATAAGACTTGTATCAAGGTTGTTGGGGAAAGTGTTGCAATTTTTCAATTTAAACAACCGCTCGTATCAGTGAAGTCTTGGTTAAATAAATTCCCAGTGAAACACAAGATAAGGCAAATCTATTGGAGTATTAAATGGAAAATGTGTTGCTATATTATGTGTACCAGTGGGGAAAAAAAGGAAGAAGAGAACATCTGGGTATGATCTGATAATTATTCATTAACCAGTGCAATTAATAAATTCTCCAGACAATTACCTTGACACAAATATTTGCTTAAGCCCAGAATTATTCTGTTGATGGTAGGTGACAAAGAGAGCTCAGATATAATCTTTTCCTCCTTTACCCCTGCTGGCCTGTGCAAGACAGTGGTCACGGGGACTTGCTGACACTCAGGGTGTTGCATTTGCTTGTGTTTGGTTGTAGCGACTGGATTTAAAAAATAGGAAAAGACAAAGAAGTGGAAACAAACTCTCGGTAGGGGGAGTGATTTGTTTCCCCTCCCCAGTTACAGCTTAAATTAAAGTAATATTCCCCTTAAATAATTCTCTGATCACATTTAAGGGGTAAGATGGAGTGGTTTAATAATAAATGAAAACAACATTAAAAAATTTTAAAACCAACTCATTTAGGAATCAGGAAAATTAAATTTCTGTACTAATATTGACCTAATTTCTTCTGTACCCTTGATCAAGTCATAAAAGATGAACGGGTTATGATGAGGGAGTATTGTAGGATTCCTAAAATTACTTTTGGCTGGAAAGTTGCCTGTCTAAAGAATAGATCTGTCTTTGCCTTCGCCTTCATCCCAAGATATCTAAAGGTGTTTAATTAATAAAGTATGGAAGGAACCTCTCCGTGAGGCAATTTCACTCATAACACTATCACAACATGCTGAGGACACCATTCTCTAGACAATATTGAGAAGCCATTTCTTGGGATTCAAAGAAACACCTAGTAGAAGACATAGATGTTTTTATGCTGTTTCAATCCAAAAGTAAAGAAAACGCGCTGATTTCCAAACAAACACTTTGATATTAATCTTAAAAAGTCCAATTAAAAGAACCCCGGACTGCCTGTTGGATGCAGAGACAAAATGTGATGATGCCATAGGGCAGGTGGGATGGGAACCGAAGTCTTTCCTGGGAAGCCTGTCTACCCACACTTCTCCTTTGACTGGTAGCTAAGCTGACTCCAACCCAGTCATTTTGTCTTCCCAGGAATCACTCCAGTTTCATTATCTTTTTCTTGAAGTAGTTTAACCAGAATTATACACACTAGTCCAAGTATGGCCTAACTAGCATTTTGTATAAACACTTTTGCCTCTTTAATGCCCCATACTCTTGACTAGTCTAAAAAACTGTGTTAGCCTCTTGGCCACAGAAGTGTATTCTATCAGTCATTAGAAAACAGTCCAAAATGAGGCCAAGGTTCATTTTCTTTATTGAATAGATAATCAGTTTCAGCTATAAAATGGATATCCAGGAGTAATATTTACTAATGTAAATATTATTTACATTGTGAATATTTGCTAATATATATATTATTTGCATTGTGAATAATATTTGCTAATATAAATATTATTTGCATTGTGAATAATATTTGCTAATGTGGCATAAGGCAGTGTTTCTCAAACTGAGAAGTGTTACCTATTAGGTGGTCCTGCCACACATTAAAATCAGGAAAAGAATGGAAAGAAAGAAACAAGGATGAAAGAGAAAGAGAACAAAAAAAGGAAAAGGAATAGAAAAGACAATTGAAAGTATCTCACTATATGGTAAAGTATTGTTTTGTGAACTATTTGTCAGAGTTATATATGTGTAAGTGCAGAAAATATATTGCTTATTTATAGGATTGCAATGTAAAGTGTGTTTCCTACTCTGGGTTGTATTCAAAAAGTTTGATTGCTACTGTAAAAGGGATAAGAAATACTACTAAAGCAAGAAAGAATGTTAACTTTAGAAGTTAGCAGGGTTTTTATTCTTTAGATGTCAGACATGTGCAGGAAGAAAAAAAAAATGGCAAAAAAAAATAACTATACCCAGCCTGGAAAAAAAAAAAGAAAGAAAGAAAGAAAGAAAAGAGAAAAGAAAACCATTGCATCATCACAGTGAGAGCATCATGGGGTGGACCACGCCTGTGTCTTGTCCTTTCTGTTCTGGACACATGGCCCTGTGCAGCCAGCAGGGTGAAACTGCGGATGGCCTCTGAGGATGGCAGAGTGAATGCCTTCAATTTCACACTTGTAAAATCAAGCACAGAAGAAGGCAGCCCAGAGATGTTATCTAGTGTCAGAAATTACAGTTAAATATTTCCACTGGCTGTTTCTTTCCCTTTATATTTCTCTGGACCTTTTCTTTCTTTTTTTTTTTCCCCCCCTCTAAGATATAATTGAATTAAAAGCAAACAAACAAACAAACAAAAACAAACTCCGAAATGATAGTGATACCTTGGCTGTGCACTTGCATGTCTTTTGAAAATGAGTTGGCTGTAAAGGACATAAAGTTCACTGATCATTTCCTGTGAAGCAGTCAGAAATAGTGGACGAAGAGGCTGATCTCAACGATAGCTTTTCCTGGCTCTTTTGTCAGCAGTGATTGACAGTTTGCTTTGGCCACAGTGATGAGGAGAACATTTTCTCCTTCCCATCTTTGCAGAGGCAACTGAGACTTCAGGCATTCATATCTTTTAAATTACTTATCCTAAGGGGATTTTGATTTTGCTGGGGAGGAGGGAGATGAGGGTTTCTGAAAAGATAGTCCCTGAGAGGATGAAGTTGAACCTTTAACCTTCCCTGAAGTAGAGAGATAGATCCTGTTTGAACCTTGGAGAGAATCCCAGAGGTGAAAATGAGGAACATTTCTGTTTTGGCATGTGACTTTAAATGAATAATTTAATCCCAATTAACTTTTTCTGTAACACCTGATAAAACAGGAATTCTGATAAAATAATTTCATTTTAATAAACATTACTTTAGAGTTATTTACCTGAAGAGCACTGAGCAAAGCACTAGGGGTATAAAGAAGAACACTAGGCTGAATGCAGTAGCTCATACCTGTAATCCCGGCATTTTGAGAGGCCGATGTTGTGGATTACTTGAGGCGAGGAGTTTGAGACCAGCCTGGCCAACATGGTGAAACCCCGTCTCTACTAAAAATACAAAAATTAGCTGGATGTGGTTGCAGGGCTCCTATAATCCCAGCTACTCAGGAGGCAGGGGCAGGAGAATCACTTGAACCAGGGAGACAGAGGTTGTAGTGAGCAGAGATGGTGCCACTGCACTCCAGTCTGGGTGACAGAATGAGACTTTGTCTCAAAACATGAATAAAGAAATAAGTAAATAAATGAGAATACTAGACTCAGCATCTTGTGAACTCAACATGAAAACAACAAATTTTAACATAGGTGTTGTAGGGAACATTGCATATGTCAAGGAGAATGGCGGGGACTAAGACATACAGAACCAGACTTCGAGGACCCAGACAACCCCAAGAGTTTTCCTTGGCCCCTGCATTACCCACTGCATGATAGCAATGCCCACATATCATTGTTGCTTTCACAGATGAACACTTTTTATTCTCACAGTCACCAAACCCATCTAAGCCATCACTCCCTCTTTTGTGCATTCCAGCAACAGCATCCAATTGTTCTTCCTTGTCATTCTTTGAACAGATCACATAATTTGGCTGCAGGGCTTTCAGGTAAGTGTTTCTTCTTTTCTGCACTCTCTTATCTTGACTAACTTCTACCGATCCTTTAGGACTCAGCTTAAATATCTTGTTCTTGGCCAGACATTCTTTGACCTGAGAGCTAACTACATCTTACGGGCTGCGTGTTCTCAGAGCACCTGCACTTCACACCCACGTTACATCACACACTGTACTTGAATTGTAATTTCTAGTTTAATGTCTTTCTTCCCTACTACATTACAAATAATGTTCAATACGATAACCCCCTAAATTAGCAAAGTGCCTAGCACATACTAAGCACTAAATATGTATCTAGCCGTGTTTGAAGCAGTCTCAGAAAATGCAAGTGAGTAGGGAAAGGATGGTTAATTGGGGTGCTTTGGGCAGAGAGGAGAACATAGCAAATACTTAACTCAGAAATGGAATAGTCTAACATACTGTCATTGAGAGGGTGCTGGGGTTGCAAGACCTGAGTCCTGCTTCAGATCCACAGCTTATCAACTGTTAAATATGAGAATGAACTTTCCGTTGACTCTGCATGCTCCTATTGCTCCTAAGATTACACCCACTCTCCTATGTGCTGCATAAAGAGGGAAAAGTATACCACTATGACACACGTATAACTATGTAACAAACCTGCAAGTTCCACACATGTATCCAAGAGCTTAAAGTAAACATTTTTTAAAAAGAAAGAAAAATATAAAGGAGAAGGCAACAAACAAACAAAAAGACTTATCACCCATAATTCTCAATTTCCTCATTCTGATATGATGGAACCATAGGAAAGCACATCTAGGTTCATCCAGCAATCCCACTCTATAGTTCCACGACTGCAAATTATTCTCTGGTCTTCTTCATTATGTTTTGTTCATTCCCCTTTCTGAGAAAACTTAGGTCCATTACAGAAAAGTCCTAGTTCACACAGGAAACTTTGGAAGATGTCTTCAGTGTTTTCTTAGATTCCCTCACGACCTAATTTTTTTGTCTGTTTGTTTTTGTTTTCTGAGACAGGGTCTCACTCTGTTGCCCCAGCTAGGGTACAGTGGTGCAATCATAGCTCACTACAGCCTTCACCTTCCAGGCTCAGGTGATCCTCCTGACTCAGGCTCCTGAGTAGCTGGGACTATTTGTGTACCGTGTCTGGCTATTTTATTTTTTGTAGCAACAGAGTCATGCTGTGTTGCCCAGGCTGGTCTGGAACTCTTGGGCACAAGTGATTCCCCCTCTCACCTCGGCCTCCCAGAGCACTGGGATTACAGGTGTGAGCCACTGTGACTGGCCTACTTCATTTTTAAACACCAAAGTCTGACAATTTTAGAGAACGCAGGCCTGGGATCCAGGAGAAATGCCCAGAACTCACATTTCAGCATGTGTTAAATTCAAAAATTGATGTTTTCTGTTGTTACTGTGAAAAAAAGTTTTTCAGTTTTTAGGAATGCAGATTTCAGAGCAGTGGATTTCTGAGACACTTCTTCCTTCCTACCTGTTAAAAACTCAGTAGACATACAGGTTCTTTAGGAGTTATATTTTCAGAGAGTAGAATCATGCCAGGATTCCTCAAAGCAGAATCTGGTATCTGCATTGTTTGGGTTAACTCAGATATACTGAAAATAGATTTTTACCTACACGAAGATATCCTATTTGAAACATTTCTACTATAAATCATTTTTTAGAAAGTGAGTTGAAATTAGATGGCATGGTGTTGTAAATTGGTATTGAATGGTTGAGTCAGGAGCTCTAGGCAGTGCCATATCAATGGGAAGTAAGGGGGACTTGGGAGGCCCAGCCTGTCCCTTGGGAAAAAGTATTTTATCATGGAAATTGCCACTGCCTGGTGCTAATAAAAAGCAGACGGTCTTTTAATTGGTTTTATAATTGTTTTTAATTTTCTCTTTAGACAATGCTCTACTTCCTTGCTGTCTGCACCTGTGGCAGGGAACCATTTTCCTATCTCCTCTGTTCTTACATCATTGGCTTGGGTTCTTATTTTTGCCATGCGGTAGCCAGCTAAATAACCTGGGGCATGACAATGCAGATCTGAGTCTGTGTTTGCACTTACAAATTTAGAAACTTGCAGGGTTGGTACTCTGGTTTGGAAAGCAAAGTACATTAAAGTTAAGCTGCAAACTTTGACATCATCTGAATTTCTGTAACAAGGACAACTCTTTTCTCTAAACCTATTATTATTCTCTTTCACCTCTAACATCCATACATTATAACATTTTAGTGTTAAACATTTATTGAAAATGTTAAATAAGAAAAAAACTCACACTGTTTTCTTTCTAATCACCTACTGATTCTTCAAATTCCCAGGCTTTTGAAAAAGGGTTAAAGGGGACTATTTTCAAACCAGATTATTCTGCTAAGCAAGAAAATTTTTGTCTTGGCTCGCAGTAAACTGTGAACTCTCGAAGCTTCCAATAGTCATGCCATGTTTAAGAGGTGAAAAATATCTTAACAAAATTGGATTAAATGAAGTAATGTGTGGATAAATGTGTATATAATATTTTAATAAGGGGAGTAGACTCTGTTTTCCTTCATTATGTCTCCCATTCATGTTGCCCTGAATTTAAAGTACAGAGGAAGTTGTTAAATTACATTTAATAATAGAGCAGGGCATTTAATGTATATTAATTAACTATCAGCAGATGGTAAAGGGAGTCCTTGCTGAGTATGAATAAGGAGAGAGAGAGAGTTCTAACTGCCATGTAATTAAGCTGAAACTGCAGAAACAATGGAGGTGCGATTACTTTTTTATTAACACATTATACTTACATGTGATGTGGAAGGATTTAATTACTCTGTGACTTCTATTATGTTCATTCAAGTTGCTCTCATGTCGAGTGGGTCTCTGTTCCCGGTAAACACTGTAGAGCAGCCTGAGTCATTTTATTTCTGAGCATTTTGATCGTCACGTTGTGCAAGTTGAGAGATGGTCGCGGTGCACCTCTGTGTCTGGATGTGCCTCAGTGCCCCAGGATGGCCAATATATCATTTCTGTTTCCTGCTAAATGTTTGATATGGGTAATTCTCAAACTTAAGAGAAAAGCAGAAGTAAGGCGACGGGAGGTGGGAGTGGGGGGGTGGTGAAATTAGTTTTTTTTCTTCCCTGTGGCACTTCTTGGGCATATCACATTTGACAATCAGGTCTTAGTCAGGTTAGAGAAGTTAGGAAAGGAGAAAACTAATCATTTTCTGCCTTGATGTTGGTAAGCAAGTTAGTCGCTTTCAGTAGCGACAAGCCCATTCTCTGTATTTGCCTTTCAACATTACCAATTTGTGTAAATGTAGATTTATTTGTTCAACTACAGTTGTTACTTGCTGGTCATTGAGATATATTTTCACATTTCATGATGATAAGATAATTTAGCTTTTTCTTTTCTGGTGGTGCTGTCCTATCTTTCACCAATGTTTACATGAAATTCTCAGCAAGTTGAAGATCCTAATTAAACTAAAGAACAAATGATCATCATGATATTACTATGAGCAGAGTCCTTGATTAACGCAGTATTCTATTTTATGTCTCTAATCCATTTTTATTTGATTTTTTCTTTTTTTTAATTATTATACTTTACATTCTGGTGTACATGTGCAGAACGTGCAGTTTGTATACACGTGCCATGGTGGTTTGCTTCTCCCATCAACTCATCACCTACATTAGGTATTTCTCCTGATGTTGTCCCTCCTCTAGCCCCCCACCCTCTGACAGGCCCCAATGTGTGATGTTCCCCTCCCTAGGTCCATGTATTCTCATTGTTCAACTCCCTCTTATGAGTGAGAACATGAGGTGTTTGATTTTCTGTTCTTGTGATAGTTTGCTGAGAATGATGGTTTCCAGCTTCATCCATGTCCCTGCAAAGGACGTGAACTCATCCTTTTTTATGGCTGCATAGTATTCCATGGTGTATATGTAATGCAATATTCTATTATTAACCTTCACCTTCCCTAATCTGGTTATAGGGATAGAAAAATTCATCTCTGGGAGACAATGCATGAATAGCCAACTCTTTGGTGGATCTCAGCATGACAAGTTAACATGAGAAGGAATTTACAAGGCAATGCCAATTTTGGTGATTACTTGTTTCCAGAGAGAAAGGCAGGTAGTTCTTCACCAGCCCCAGTTTTCTATCTGGGAAAGTAAAAGTGTTAGCAAACAGATCAATGACCCATAAAGATAAGGGTTAACTAAGCACCACTTAAAAACCAACCTCACCACTTTTCCTCTTTGTTATGACAGGACCTGATATGTAACTAGTTCTCTGTCCTCTCTCCCTCTCCTCAAAATTGGGCCCTGAAATTCTCACACCAAGTGTCACTCACTGTGACCCCCTAGATTCAAATGTACCCAACGTCAGGAATGGTTTTAGGAAGCCCTGGTGAGAAATTGAGGTGACTCAGTTGAGCATCAAGCAGATGTTAACTCTTATCTACTCTTTCTTTTTTACTGATCCCAAAAGGCCAGGTCTTCTCAAAAGGACTTCAGACAAAATCCTCATGTTATCCTCTGATTCCTGTAATTGGGTCTCCATATTCTGGGTTCCAGAGTTGCTAACCTGCCCAGTACTCAAATATCTGTAGAATTCAGATAGTGGAAGGAATGCAGAACAGATTCCATACTCACAAGTGATGGAGCCGAGTTCATATTCAAAGTTTTGACTTTTGGACCTGACCTGTTATTTTATTTTTGATTTTGGAGATAGGGTCTCCCTCTGTTGCCCAGGCTGGAATACAGTAATGAGATCAGAGCTCGTTGCAAACCCGTAACACCCGGGCTGAAGCTATTCTTCCATTGTAGCTTCATGGCTAATTTTTAAATTTTTTTTGTAGAGATGGAGTCTCACTATGTTGTCCAGGGTGATCTCAAAGTCCTGGTCTCAAATGATCCTCCTGCCTTGGCCTCCCAAAGCATTGGGTTTATAAGTGTGAGCCAGTGTGCCTGGCTTTGGGCTATTAGTTTAAGTGTTATGATGACCTTGAGATTTTTCTGTTTATGGCCATATCTTTTAGGCTTAGAACTTTATAACTTTCACTTATCCCCCTTTTTGAAATTCTGTCTAGGAACATATACTCTCAAATTATAGCCATCAAGCTTCAGGGACCAAAACAAATTCAAAAGCAAACACATATGATTTTTTTAATGCCATAGTAAAAAAAAAAATCAAGTACCTTATAGACATTGCTAAACCACTGACTGTATTCGTAGCCTCAGCCAAATTACTTAACTTCTCTGTTTCTCTGTTTCTTTCTATTAAAACGAGAACAATAATTCCTGCTAAATGACATGCTATAAGGATTGAAGAAACTAATGTTTGTGCTCTTTGCATAGTAAACGGCAAGGACTACAGTACTAGATACTGGTTTTAAAAGGTAGCACAATTGCTCATTAGTTGTGTGACCTTGGGAAAGTTATTTTGTGTCTTAGTTTTCTCATTTATAAATGGTGATAATAATGGTATCATCCTTACAGGGTTGCTGTGAGGGTTAAAATGTATATGTACATGTATATGTATATGTATATGTAAAGGACTTATTACACTTGCACATAGAAAGTACCACATGTGTGTTTGCTGTTATTATTACAGTGCCTGGCACATAGTTACCACTGGAGTAATTCTGTGGAAGAACCAAGGCAATGCCCACTGTGTGGTTAGGTGTTCAATAACATACATAGCACCTTGCCTTTCTTAGCATCAATAGGTGAACTCCAGTGATAACTGGGAGTAGTTGATGGTAGAGGTCCCAAATGATTATGAAATTATTACAAATGCCACAAAGTCTCAGGAATAAAATTACAAAAGACACCTTTAAAGGTCAAAAGGGCTCCTATATCTGGGATTTCTGTTCTTAAATGATGTGATTTAAGGTAAACTTTTTTTTCCTCATTATTTTCTTCTTCCCAGGAGAAGATTCACAGAGATATTCTAGTTACCCACTTTTGTGTTATCTCAAGAAATTTTCAATTCAGAGCTTGTTTTAAATTATTAGAGCCTAGAGTTAAAAAGCATTTGCTCCTGGGTCAAATATAAATCCAATTGATTTATCAGATTTAAGCAACATTTTGCTGTAAGTACAGGAGAGCTGGATCCCTGGTAGCCAGCCATTAACTACATCCTAGGTCAGGTGTGGTAGGTAGCTAGAGGAATACTATTGGTCCTGAATACATTCAAACACATTCCAATATCTTCTTCATTTGACACTGAAGGAAGAACGTGGCTACAGTTGTGTGTATTATCATTGGTCTATGAATAACAATTTTTTTCTATCAAGAAAGCCATTTAACAACCTACAGAATTGGAGAAAATATTTTCAAACTATGCATCTGAAAATGGTCTAATTTCTAGAATCTACAAGGAACTTAAACAAATCAATAAGCAAAAACCAAATAACCCCATAAAGAAATAGTCAAAAGACATGAACAGTTACTTATCAAAAGAAGACATATAAGCAGCCAACAAATATATGAAAAAAATGCTCACCATCACAATCATCAGAGAAATGCAAATCAAAACCACAATGAGATACTATCTCACACCAAACAATAGATGCTGGTGAGGCTGTGGAGAAAAGGGAACATTTATCTACTGTTGATGGCAATGTATAAATTAGTACAACCACTGTGGAAAGCAGTTTGGAGATATCTCAAAGAACTTAAAACTTAAAACCCTCAGAGCTACCATTTGACCCAGGAACCCCAAAACTGGATATATACCCAAAGGAAAATAGATTATACGGAAAATGCATAACGTAAATGTACATGTATCTATATGTTCACGGCCATGCTATTCACAATAGCAAAGACATGGAATCAATCTACGTAGCCATCATTGCTGGAATGGCTAAAGGAAATGTGGTATATATACACCGTGGAATACTATGCATCCAGAAAAATGAATGAAATCATATCCTTTGCAGTAACATGGACAGAGCTGGAGGCCATCATCCTAAGCAAATTAATGCAGTAACAGAAGACCAAATACCACATGTTTTTGTTTACAAGTGGGAGCTAAAAATTGAGCACACATGGACATAAACATAGGAAAAACAGACACTGAGGGCATGAGGGATGGGGACATGGAGGGAAAAACTATCTATTGGGTACTATGCTCACTACCTGGGTGCAAGATACCCACATTATAAACCTGCACAGGTACCCCCTGTATCTAAAATACGAGTTGAAACAAAAAGTCTAAAAAGTCATTAAAAATATTGGTGGTCTCCTGAAGGACAATAATATTAAAACAATGATTTCAAATTTGCAAGCTGCTTCAAAATTTGCCTATTCAAATCCCCTTACTAGTTTTTTCCAGATAAGAAAATTGATTCTCAGAAGCCTGATGTGCTTGTCACTTGTCATACCATTTAGTTTATATTCCCACGTCCTAACTCTTGTGCTCTTTCCAGTGTTCTTGCCTGACCCCACTGTATTTGACTGTATTGAGGTGGCTAAATCATGCCTGGGAAGCAGTAGTGGACACAGCCTCTAGTGAATCCAGCCCCCAATCCTCATGGGAGGGCTGCTTACCTGCCATTACTTGCCAGCTTTAATGAACAAATGGAGCCCGGGTGCAAAGAGGCACCAGACCCTGACAAGCTCGTTGGGTTTACTGCAGCTGTGTGCATTGCAAGAACTCCCAGGAATAAGAGTTAGGGTTGCTCTCTGCTTCTGGTAATAAAGCCCAAGTGTCTCATTAGATCCCTGGACCACTTCTCCTTTGAATCTATTGCTTCCTCCTTGGCTTTTGCAGTGTGATTTGCAACTGGAGCTGCTTTCCCCAAAAGTAGGATTTGAAACAAAGATTAGTATATCTAAATGTGCCCATTATAGTTCTAAATGGAAGCTTTTTCTAAAAATAAACCTAAGAAATCAGCCCTCAACTCTTAAATTATAAGACATTATTAATAATTCATTTTTATTAATACAGATAATTCCTCTGGGTTATTTAAAATGCATATGACAGAGCAGGAGGGGTTGCCCAACACAAATCTTTTCCTTGAGTTAGTCTTAATATTTTTCTAAGAAACTAGATAGATGTAGTCAACCTGACACATCACGGAGGGAAAAGAAGAACACAATGTTTCAGAAGAAAAAAGATAGACAAATCCTAACAATAAATAAATCCACCATGGCTTTCAAAAATTGAAAGAGTACACAAAAACTTCATGTCCAGAAATAAGACAGAATATTATACGTCTGATAGCAAGAAACATCTGATTTTTCTAAACTCCTAGAGGATTATCTGGGCAGCAAAATGTCCTGTCCTGCTCTGTAATTAAGGAACATGCTCTAACCTTAACAACAGTGGATCCAAGCTCAATTTCTAGCAAAGGCCCTGGAATTTCAGCATAGTGTTCTCATAAGCTGCCAACAAATCCCAAGCTATGCAGTCCAAAAAAATAAATTCCTAAAGTGGTATAGGATAAAACCTATTTCTGACCCCGCAGAAGATACAGGACGTGGGTCAGATTACAGCATGTGGACATGAACCACACTGACTCAGGTTTGTGTTGGACTTTACAGGACTGAACTAGCCTCAGCCTTTTCTCCCATTGTTGAAGATCAGAAAATGTCCCTGTAGCTCTGGATACCTCTGTTCTATGCAAGTGAGTAAGACTACAAATTTCTCTGTCTCCCTAGCAAGGTTATGCCCAAAGCAGTGCAAGTGATGGGCTTCCATCCCTTAGAAACATCATGCATTTCTCTATATTTTAATTTTAGATTAATTCTGTTATTCACCTTAGGAAATGGAGTAAAGCTTTCCCATAAGGAATGAGAGCATAACCTTTATATTGGGACCCTTAAGAGATAATAAATAATTCAAGCTTGATTTTTATGAAAACTGAGGTCTAAATGTTGGGTTTACCCTTAACTCCTTTCTTTTTTCCACATCCCATACCATGTTTTCTGTAGTTTCTATAATCAAAATACTTCAAGAAAACCACCACTGAAACACTTCATTGCTTCCTTCCTCATCCAAGAATGCATTACCCATTGCCTGTTTCCTCCCGCCCCCGCCCCGATTTTCTTGCTTTCACCCACATGCCCTTCCAGCCTATTCTCAGCACAGAGAGATCTTTCTAAACTATGAAACAGGCATCCAATTCATCTGCTCAAAGCCCTCCAATAGCTTCACAGATAGGACATTGGCTTTTAGGACCTGGCTAGATCAAAGATTCCAACTGTGGAGCTCAGTTTTCACATGGCTTTCCACCAACTCAAACAAGTTCTGAGAGCTGACTAGATTGTGATTCTTTAATAAAGGGATTTCTCTTTTTTGTTATTTTCCTTCCAGCACCTAACATATGTCTTACCCATAGTAGGCATTTAATAAATGTTAATACATTGGACTTTTGCCAGGACAGGGTTTGTGAAACCAATTCTGATCAGTTTGTATAAAATCTACCCATTTTAAATTCATAATTAAATATTAGAACCTATTAAAATTACTCCAACAGCATACTTGTAACCAATTAACAAACTACATTTTTTTACCATTAACTGGTCTGATACAAAAGTTATATTAGCCATAAAGATGTAGTCTTTTACAAATTCACTTGTCACAAATCACATATGAAGTATGTGCAGAGGGGACAATGAAATGTTGTCATTTCAACAATGTTCACAACATCTTCACCAGTAGATTCCACCTCAAACCACTTTCTTTGCCCTTTCATGAGAAACGATTACACCTCTGTGAATTTTTTCATGAGATTGCAGAAATTTGATCAGATATTCAGGCTCCAGTTCTAATTCTAGTTCTCTTGCTATTTCCACCACATCCGCAGTTGCTTCCTCCACTGAAGTCTTGAATCAGTCAAATTCATCCATGAGTGTTGGAATCAATTTCTTTCAAACTCTGTTAATGTTGTTATTTTGACCTCCTCCCATGAATCATGAATGCTCTTAATGGCATCTAGAATGGTGAATCCTTTCCAGAAGGTTTTTCAAAGACTTTGCCAAGCTACATCAGAGGACTCACTATCTATGGCAGCTATAGCCTTACAAACATGTTTCTCAAATAATAAAACTTGAAAGTTGCTCCTTGATCCATGTGCTGCATCTATTTGTACATCTCCAGCAGAGCTCTTGGATGACCAGGTGCATTCTTAATGTGCAATAATATTTTGAAAGGAATCTTTTTTTCTGAGCAGTAAATCTCAACGGTGGGCTTGAAATATTCAGTAAACCATGCTGTAAATAGATGTGCTGTCATTCAAGCTTTGTTATTCCATTTATAGAGCACAGACAGGGTAAATTTAGCATAATTCTTGAGAGCCTTAGGATTTCCAGAATAGTGAATTAGCACTGGTTTCATCTTACCGTCACCAGCTGCATTAGAGAGTCAGCCTGTCCTTTGAAGCTTTGAAACTAGGCATTAATCTCTTCTCTTTTGCTAGGAAAATCTTAGATGGCATCTTCCAAAATAAGGTTCTTTCAACAACACTGAAAATGTTATTTAGTGTAGCCACCTTTATCAGATATCTTTTTATTTTTTTTTAATTATACTTTAAGTTCTGGGATACATGTGCAGAATGTGCAGGTTTGTTACATAGGTATACACATGACATGGTGAGTTGCCACACCTATCAACCCATCATCTACATTAGGTATTTCTCCTAACGCTATCCCTCCCTTAGTCCCCGCCCCGTGACAGGTCCCGGTGTGTGATGTTCCCCTCCCTGTGTCCATGTGTTCTCATTGTTCAACTCCCCACTGTCAATATTAGACAGATCAATGAGATAGAAAATTAGCAAGGATATTCAGGACTTGAACTCAGCTCTGGACCAAGCAGACCTAATAGACACCTATCAAATATCTTAGTTTGATCTTTTGGATAACTTACTGCAGTTTCTCCATCAGCACTTGCTGCTTCACCTTGCACTTTGTATTATGGAGATGGCCTCTTCCCTTAAACCTCATGAAGCGGGTTTATGAAACTTCTGCTAGCTTCAAACTTTTTTTCCTGCAGCTTTCTTAATTTTCTTAGCCTTCGTGGAAATGAAGAGAGTTAGAGCCTTGCTCCGGATTAGGCTTTGGGTTAAGGGAATGTTGTGGCTGATTTGATCTTCAATCTAGACCACCAAAACTTTCTCCATATCAGTGATTAAGGTGGTTTCTTTTTTGTATGTGTTAAATGGATAGCAATGTTAATTTTCTTCAAAAACTATTTCTTTGCACTCACAATATCACTAATTGTTTGGTACAAGAGGATTATCTTTTGGGCTATCTTAGGTTTTGACATGCCTTCCTCATTAAGTTTAATCATTTCTGACTTTTGATTTTAAGTCAGAGATGTGCGGCTCTTCCTTTCACATGAACACTTAGAGGCCATTGTGTGGTTATTAATTGGCCTAATTTCAATATTGCCGTGTTTCAGGGAACGGAGAGGCCTGAAAAGAGGGAGAGAGAGGACAATGGCCTGTCAACAGAGCAGTCAGAACACACACAACATTGATTAATTAAGTTAGCCGTCTTATATGGGCGTAATTTGTAGCATCCCAAAACAATTACAAAAGTAATATCGAAGATCACAGTTCCAGATCACTATAACAGACATAATAATAATAGTAAAATTTAACATATTTCAAGAATTACCAAAATGTGACACAGAGAAATTAACTGAGCACGTGCTGCCGGAAAAATGGCAGCAATAGACTTGCTGGATGGAGGGTTGCCACAAACCTTCAATTTGCAAAATAAAACAAAACAACAACAACAAAAAAACACAACAAAGAGAAGTTCAGTAAAACAAGGTGTACCTACAGTGTACAGTTAATTGCAGTTTCAGTGAGGCAACGTTTAGGACTTTCTTTTAAATTAATAGTACTATCAGTTTCATCTTTTATTTAATTCTCTGGGAGAAAATTATCTATGAGCAATAAAAGTTACTGAGTGGTCCTCATGATTTTAAGAGGTAAATTAGGACAGAAAAAGAATTAGCCATAGTCAATTAGCTAATTACAAAGTCAGAGTTACTGTTCTAATACACTTAATATTACTAGTACTTCCAAGATTTTGTGACCACTTAACCAAATGTCAAGTACTATGTTAAGGGCTTTACATGTAATGCTCCTGTAATCCTTAAGAAAACTTATGACAAGGATATTAACATTATTTCCATTTTTATAGATAAAGAACCTAAGATTTAGAAATGTTAGTTTTCTCAAGATCACACAATTGATACTTGATTGAGCCTAGGTTCAAACTGATGTACTTCTGACCCCAAAGTCCATGTAATAGGTCTCCAGCTTAATTAGCTACAGTCAGTTACATGGGTGGGGGGAGTATACTCTTTTCTCATCAAAATACTTGGAAATTAGGTACAAAAGTTTATCTGGAGTCAGCTGCTCTTTATAAAAGAAAGAAAGTGATCTGAGAAAACATGCAAGTTTCCACTCATTTGTATAGATACTTAGAAATGGGGGGAAAGATAAACCAGCACCTAATGCAATAGGTTACCTAACAGTGGCTGCTGGGAAAGAAGGGAGGAAGGGTAATCAGGTAGAAGGGAGGAGGAGGGGATAACACTTTTTAAAGAAACCTTTGTGTTTAGCTTTGGTAAAGTTTTACGTGCTTGACAAACGAAAGTTTTACATGCTTGCCAAACAAGTAAATAACTAAAATCAACCAGTTTCTTGCAGGAATTCTAAGTTGAATTCAAACTCTAACAAATGACCTTGGCCTCACTGTGCTTCAGTAACTCAGATTTAAAAATCACACTGAAGGAAGTGTGGGGGGAAAAAAAAAAAAAAAACCTGACCTAAATGACTTTAGAAATCCATGGCTTTGATTACATCTTGTAAAAACAGTAATATGAAGTGTTATACACGGATATGGCATTCTAGTTAACAATTTTGGTTTTTATAGGGGTTTGGCTATTAATTCTCAAATAATTTTTATATATAATATTAAAAATTATATATAATTATATAAAATTATATATATATAATTTTAATCCTAATAAGAATTAAAAAATAAGTAAATATATAGTAATGACAGCCAGACACTATGGTCTAAATGTTTGTATCTCCCCATAATTCATATGTTGAACTTCCAACACTGAAGGAGAAAGTATTAAGAGATGGGACATTTTGGGAGGTGATTAGGCCCCTCCCTCATGAAAGGAACTAGTGTCCTTATATTAATACAAGAGGCCCCAGAGGGCTGCCTTGTCTCTTCTACCATGTGAGGACATAGTGAAAAGCCGCCATCTATGAGAAAGTGGGCCCTCACCAGACACCAAATCTGCCAGCACCTTGACCTTGGACTTTTCAGTCTCTAGAACTGGGAAATATGTTGTTTATAAGCTACCTAGTTTATGATATTTTATTGTAGTCATGGACCGAGACTCAGATTTCTGAGTGTCAGAAAAAGAAGCTACATATGAGAAAACGGACAAGGTTGTATCTATGTGTATGTAACTAAAGCACACATTTCCTTATCTCTGCCTATATAGAGGACCAAAAGCAAGGACATCCCTAGTAGCAATGAACACATTTAGTGCCCAGATCTTGGTTTCTAAATGCCATTCTTCAATAAAAGGAAGTAGGGCTCCTTGGAGAAGTGATTGGTTACAGGACTGAGGCAGGAGAAATACAAGGTGATCCTGGAATATCTTATAGCAACACATAAAGGAAACATTCTGAATGAACAACAAGCACAGGCACCCACTGAAGGAGCTCTTAATCGCTAAGTCTGTCACAATTTGTGCATCAAAATAAATAATGAAACTAATAGAGTATAACCCAGAGGGTAAAATAAATATCCACGGAACTATACTGATATAAATAAATAAGTGGAAAGTAGAAACAGTTCACTTTTACAGAATTGCAATTAGAATTTTAATGTAGAAGGGATAATGGGAATTGAAAAGTATCACTAAGCAAATACTACATTAATAATAATTGTAAACAGATTTGCTGATCCGTGCTAAAAGTAGTAGACAAATATGTAATTAAAAAACAAACATTTGGCCGGGCGCGGTGGCTCACGCCTGTAATCCCAGCACTTTGGGAGGCCGAGGCGGGCGGATCACAAGGTCAGGAGTTCGAGACCACGGTGAAACCCCGTCTCTACTAAAAATACAAAAAAAATTAGCCGGGCGCAGTGGCGGGCGCCTGTAGTCCCAGCTACTTGGGAGGCTGAGGCAGGAGAATGGCAGGAACCCGGAAGGCGGAGCTTGCAGTGAGCCGAGATCGCGCCACTGTACTCCAGCCAGGGGAACACAGCGAGACTCCGTCTCAAAAAAAAAACAAAAACAAAACAAACATTTGTGTAATCATAAAGAATCTCCTCACAAGGTACTTATTTGTTTCACAGGGAAAATAGTAACCTATAAAGTGAAGATACTTACCAGCCATCACCTTAACAAAGTGATCACAGTTAACGTTACCAATACTAAGACGTATAACACCATGTGTTCCATATTGCGATGCACTGAGAGTGGCACCACATCACTTCTGTGGGATTCTTGCCAAAAATGCAAAACTTCCATCTAATCCTGAGAATCAGACAAACTGAAATGGACAAACACTGTACAAAATAGCTGACCAGTATTCTTCAAATGTGTCAAGTACATGAGAGAGAAATAACAAAGGGAACTGTCAGAAAATGGAGAAAAAGGACACCTAATCTTTACATACAATATGAGATCTTGCATTGCATACACGATTGTCAACTGAATATTATTTGCAAAATTCATGACACTAGAATAAAAAGCCTACAGATTATTTAAACTATTAATCAATCTCAATGTTAATTTTCTGGTTTCCATAATTTTACTATGGTTTTGTTTGATGTTAACATCAGGGGAGGCTGGATAAAGAAAAATACGAGAATTCTGGGTCTAATTTTTGCAATTTTTCTGTAAGCCTAGTGTTTTGAAAATACAAAAACATTTGAAAATGATTCTGAAAGAGCATAATGAGAAAGTACAATCTACATGAAATATGTTCATCCCCAGAAAGAGAGAAGACAATTTAGAACACACATTCTATTGAGCACTATATTAGTCTCCTTGGGCTACCATAACAGAATACCTGTAAACTAAGCGGCCTAAACAACAGAATTCTTATTATTTTTGTGGTTGTTGAGGCAGGGTTTCACTATGTTGGTTGCGTTGATATCAAACTCCTGATATCAAATGATTCTCCTCCCTTGGTTTTCCACAGCTCTGGGATTATAGATGTGAGCACCAACGCCCGGCCATAAATACCAGACTTTTATTTTCTCATAGTTCTGGAGGCTTAAAGTCCATGGCCAAGGGGCCAGAAGGAGTGGTTTCTGATGAGCCCTCTCTTCCTGGCTTGCAGATGACCACCTTCTCCCTGTATTCTCCCATGGCTTTTCCTCTGCGTGTATGGAGAGACAGAGAGATCTCTAGTGTCTCTTTCTCTTCTTTTGGCATCAGTACTATAAGATTAGGACCCCAACCATATGACATCATTTAACCTTAATTATCTTCCAAAAGTCCCTATCTTCCAACAGGGTTACACGGGGCAGTAGTGTTTAGGGCTTCAATATATACATTTTTGGAGAACAAAAATTCAGGTCATAACGAGTACCAACTAGATTCATTATCTTCACCTGCAAAATGAGAGTGTGTATAGTGGTGGAGATTTTCTATAGAGAAAAGGAGAGAGCAAGGAGGAATAAGAGAAAACAGAAAAGGCAGAGGCTAATTGTGTGTAAGATAATATAGGGGAAGAGTGCATGTCCTCTGGATAAAGACCTGTGGAGTAAGCTTGGTGAGACAGTACCTGCAATTTGATTGCCATATAAATCACAGAGTTAGTGACATAAGAGTCTACATGCTGTGTTTCTATGTGTATGTGTGTGCATGTGTGTAAGGCATAAAAACACAGATTTTTAAATCAGACTGCTCAGATTTTCACAATACTTCTGGAAACAAGAAAAAAAATTAGCAGCAGAGGTAGCTGGATTAACTCATAGTAGCCAAATCTCAGATATAGTCAACCTGACATAAAACTCCATGAAACAGACAAGAATGACATTTAAATGCATAGAACTGACAGAACTACCTTCTCCCTCCCCTCTAAATAATAATGTACAGCCCCATTCTCTAGCCAATTCCACTTCTTAAGTACCTTGTTTGACGTTTCCTTGCAATGAATGGAACCCCTACCAGCATCATTAGCTTTGCAGGATTTTCCCCTGGGAATAGGCAAAGCAGCTGACAGTTCTAACAGGCCAGGATAGAGGGAATAAATAAACAAAAGGTGGGACAAAATAAAGTAAATCCCTGTAGTAAATTGGAGAAGTTTTATTAGCAAAAGTAAACAGTGAAACAAACATTACAGCTCTTGGATACAACAGTGAAAGTAACCCAGACCCTTGTATATGCATGATTGCCATCCAAACCAACCAAATCAAAACCAAAGGATATAAATATTGCCAACTGCTGTGGCATATGTATTCATAGAATAGGATATATGCATGTAGATACATAGAGTTTTAAACGTATGTTTGCTCAGCTCATCCTCACCTGGAAAAGGCTTATTAGACTAAATATTCCAGGGCTTTTGCTCATTTTGGTTGCTCTTGTAGCCGCCTTTCAAACCCTGGTTATGACTCCCCACACCTCCATCAGAATGCAGGCCAGAGGGATCTTTCCATGAATCCAGTCTGTAGGATTTATTTACTTATGTATTATTTAGAGGCAGCGTCTCCCTCTGTTGCCCAGGCTGGAGGGCAGTGGTGCAGTCACAACTCACCTCAGCCTTGAATTCCTGGGCTCACCCTCCTGGGTAGCTCTAACTATAGGCATGCCCCACGATGCCTGGCTATGTTTTTTAATTATTTTTTGTAGAGATGGGGTCTCACTAGGTGGCTCAGGCTGGTCTTGACACCCTCAATCTGTCCTCCAGCCTCATCCTCCCGAAGTGCTGGGATGACGGACTTGAGCCACTGAGACTGTCGAGACCATGGGATTTATATTTCCTTGTCCCTTCTGGCCAAGCAAAATCAATGGTTGCCTATAATACATTGGACTGAGGCAAATACCTGAAGTCATTCACAGTTGAAGCCATGGAGTACATAGGACTGGGAGATTCCACCATGCTATCTCTGAATCATCAGCAAGGGTTTCAGAGCTCTAGAGCATCCCATCAGTGGGAGGATTCATTGACATGGGCTTCCCACAGTAATTGCTGTAAATCTCAGTAGATGTTTGCAATCTGCCTTATGGGCTGTGGTATTCAGTGTGTATCTGGTTTGGACTGGTTTAAGGGTCATCGGGCTGGCAGCTGGTAGAGAAAATGGAAACATATAGTTAAGGAAGCCCTAACCTGGAAAAGAAAAAACAACAAGCAAAAACTTATCAAATGATGATGGCAATTGCCACAGTACGCTTGATTAACATGCAGATGAAAATTTGGCCAGCACCGTTATGATTTCATGCACCTCTCATAATGTGTGCAGCAATGTAATAATAGTATTTCTTTGTGCAATGAAATCTTGTTAAATTGATATAGTTTTATTTAAAACAGCAGGAATTTGAGGTAGCTATTTCTCCCTAGTTGACTTAAATATCTTACTGCTCTTAAATAAAATATCAGATAATATATACTTAAGGTCCTTTTTTTCCCATAGCTCTCTTAATATAGAATTAACAAGATGTTACTCAATAATTTAGAGTTTTCTGTTAAAGTGCCCATAAAGCTTTCACAAAAATAATGGGGACCATGTCCATACTTCTCATCCGACACGTGGTAAAACTCAAATTCTGGAAGTATGGAAGTATGAGTAATCTTTTCAGGCAGCAGAGCCAGTCTTCTGTATTGTGGATTTAACCACTTGAGATAGAGCTAGACCTAGACTTTGCCACTGCCAATCTGGGCCTGAGTGCAGATCATTGCAGAAGGACAGCAGTACAACCAGAAGTGAACATTGAAAGCGTATGACGTCAAGTACAACTGGCTTGGAAAAACTTACTGCCTCAGAGGGGAACAGCATGAGATGTCCTGAAAGTGAGAAAGAAAGGCAGCTGCAGAGAACACAGACTGGAGCTGCAGAGAGGGAGGTAGTGCAGTGGAAAGTTACATCTGTGATTCTGGAGTTAGGGCTGCAGTTGTTTTCGTTGTCTGCCGCTTTCAAACCGTGGGACTTTATGAGGGTGTTTCTGAATGCTGCTTCCTTTCTTTGTTATATGGAATGCTAATCTAAAATGTATGCCAGAGAGCTGAAGTGAGTGTAAGAGAAAAACAAATCCAAAGATAGTTGTGAGGGAATGAATATGTTAATTAACTTGATTTATTTTTTCTGCAATGTAGACATATATCAAAAATTGTGTTGCATACTGTAAATCTGTACAATTTGTAGTTAATTGAAAAAACAAAGAGCAGGGACACTAGTGCTTTATCTCATAAGATTTTTGTGAGGCTTAAGTGAGCAAAATTGTGTGAAAATGCTCTATAAACTCTAAGGCAGGGGTGTCCAATCTTTTGGCTTCCCTGGGCCACACTGAAAGAATAGTCTTGGGCCACACATACAATACATTAACACTAGGCTGGGCACAATGGCTCATGCCTGTAATCCCAGCACTTTGGGAGGCCAAGGTGGGCAGATCATGGGGTCAGGAGTTCGAGACCACCTGGTCAATATGGTGAAACCCTGTCTCTACTAAAAACACAAAAATTAGCCAGGCATGGTGGCACGCACCTATAGTCTTAGCTACTCTGGAGGCTGAGGCAGGAGAATAGCTTGAACTCATGAGGCGGGGTTCCAGTGTGTTGAGTTTGCGCCACTGCACTCCACTCCAGCCTGGGTGACAGAGGGAGATTCTGTAAAAATAAAAAAATAAAAAAAAAACAAAACAACAACAACAAAAAAAATTAACACTAAAAACAAATTGCAAAGAGTCTCATAATGTTTTAAGAAAGTTTACAAATTTGTTTTGGGCCATCCTAGGTGACTTGGGACCTGTGGGGAAGCTTGCTCTAAGGCATTATGTGAACATTACTCATTGTTTTATGCATGCCATGTAAAACGGAAAGAAAAAGTGCATCTTTTTCAAATTGTGAAAGAAATAAAAGTTGTAGCAATTAAAAAATTATATGTGTTATACTAAATTTGGTCTAAGGATATCTCAGTACCTACATAGTGAACTACAACCTAACTTAGTATGTAAACAGACTGAAAGCCTAATCTAAAAATTCTTTTTATTTGTTTATTTTTTTTGAGATGGAGTCTCACTCTGTCACCCAGGCTGTAGTACAGTGGTGTGAACTCGGCTCACTGAAACCTCTGCCTCCCAGGCTCAAGTGATTCTTGTGCCTCAGTCTCCCTAGTAACTGGGATTGCAGGCACCCATAACCACGCCTGGCTAATTTTTGTATTTTTAGTAGAGACGGGGTTTTACCATGTTGGCCAGGCAGGCCTCAAACTCCTGACCTCAGGTAATCTGCCCACCTTGGCTTCCCCAAGTGCTGGGATTACGGATGTGTGCCACTGTGCCTGGCCCTAAAAATGTATTTTGTAACACATAGTTTGGTGTCAGTCAATCACAGTAACTGAGCTTCAACCAATCACAGGCTGTGAACTGATCATTGCCTTATTTGGACACGATAAATAAGACAATGTCCAAATAAGGTAATTGCTGAATTGTAACCAGTCATGCTTTCTCTGTACCTCACTTCCATTTTTTGTCTATAAAATCACTGTCAGCCCCCTTTATCACCTGGAGTTCCCCAATTTGTGACTCCTTTGCTCAAATAAGCTGTTATATTTAATTTGTTTAAAGTTTTGCTTTTAATATGTATGTTGAAAGAAAATTAAATGTTGCAGTTACTGTTACTACTCAAAATGTTAAAAGATGATGTTGAAAAAATTTCCTCTGGGTGTTTCTAGGTATGTCTATATTTCAGATAAGATCATATAGTATGTTCTAGACAGTTTTAAAACAACTTCTTTTTTCATTTCACTTAGCATTTTCCCATATTCTTGAATATCAAATTTCTAAATGAGAGAAAAGGAAGTATTATTGATTTACTCCAATAAAATGAATCACTGGCAACTTTTATAAGAAAAATATTTTTAAAATCATTTCTTGGCAAGTACATACTCCTAGCTGCTGGGATTTTTGTTACATCAGCCAAGAACTGTGAATAAAGTGTTGAAAAAATATATTCGAAGCAAAAGCCAATATGGTAATTTAAAAAATGTGTAGGGAGAAATAAAACAAAATTTTTTACTACATAGCAAAGATTATAGAAAAAAAGGATTTGATATGTCCTGTCAGTCATTGAGGTTTAGAATATTTGCTTATTGTAAAAAATAAAATAAATATAAAGAAAGTCTTAATAAAAAATCACCAGGCACAGTGGCTCACGCCTGTGATCCTAGCACTTTGGGAGGCAGAGTGGGCAGATCACTTGAGGTCAGGAGTATGAGACCAGCCTGGCCAACATGGTGAAACCCCCGTACCTACTAAAAATACAAAAAAATTAGCTGGGCATGGTGGTGGGTGCCTGTAATCCCAGCTACTTGGGAGGCTGAGGCAGGAGAATCACTTGAACCTGGAAAGCAGAGGTTGCAATGAACTGAGAGCGTGCCACTGCACACCAGCCTGGGTGACACAATGAGACTCTGTCTCAAAAAAAAAAAGAAAAAAGAAAATCCTGTAACTCAATGAGTAGTTGAAGAATATTGATACTAAACCTTTAGCAGCACTTTAGAGACAAACATTGCTATGAGTTGCATTGCCAGCCTCTGGTAGAATAACTGTAGATTATGTCCTGAAATATATATCGAGCATGAGCAAAATACAATCCAAACCCTTGTTACTTTGGTCTGCTCCAAATAAAGAATTTCCTTATAAATGAGTGTTTGACCTAACCTGGAATGTCCCCATCACTTTTGGACTGCAAAATCACTGTCCTTTATACTCCTCAGGTCATTGGCACTACAGTGCATTCTGTGCCCCAAGTGTGCCCATGTTTCTTGGCCAACAGGTTGTACACATATTAATTATGCTCTGGTTATCCATTAGTATAGAATAAGCAGTTCCAAAGCTTAGTGGGTTAATAGAACAACAGCCATTTATTTTTCTTGCTAGTTTGAAATTTGTGCAGTGTGTGTGTTGCAGCCTCATCTTTGAGACCTCAGGTTGATTGATCATGGCTGGAGGCCAAAGGAACTGATTACTGGACAGGCATGTCTCTCACTTTCTCTCTTCTTTCTCTCTCTCTCTCTCTCTCTGTGTGTAACTGTTGTTGTCTTTCCATGTGGTTTCTTTAGCATGGTGGCTAAGGGTTAGACTTCTTGCATGGTAGCTCACAAGTCAAGAGAGTATTCCTAGAGTCCTGGGCAGAAGCTGCAAGGCTTCTTTAGGCCTAACTTCAGAGGACTTGGAATTGCAATTTTTTTTTTTTTTTTTTTTTTTTTTTTTTTTTTTTTTTTTTTGGTTAGGCAAGTCACCTAGGCAGTCCAGATTCAAAGGCAGAGTAGTAAGTCTTTGTCTCTCTCTATGGAACAGCTGACAAAGTAGATGAGGCCATCTTTTGTCTACCACAAATTCTCACATTTAAAAAATGCTTTTCTTAGCCCATGTTTCACTCATAAGTGGGAGCTAAACAATTGGTGCTCATACACATGAAGATGGAGATAATTGACACTGGGGACCCCAACGAGTAGGAGGGTTGAGAAATTGCCTATTGGGTACAATGTTCAATATTTGGGCGATGGGGATCCAATGTAAGCCATGATGTAATATAACAGTGTAACATACAAGCACATGTACTCCCTGAGTCTAAAGTAAAAATAATGTAATAAATTCAGTCAACCAATCAATCAACAAAATGCTTTCCTTTGAAGGAACTGTTTGAAAGAATGACTGAAGAGGATTGTGAGACTGAATGTGCAGATTCATTCTAATTTCCTGACTAATTTAATTTTTTACTAAAAGAAACAGAAAATATGGGGTACAGTAGCATTTTTTTTTCCAGCCTGCCTTCTCAATGGTTAGATTTTAATGGAGCTAACTCTCAGGACCTATAAATACTGGTATCTGAGCCCCACTGCTTTACAAATTCGAAGAATTTCTCCCCTATTATATAGTATTTTTAGTTTTAAAAAAGCAAGCTAACATAATTTATACAAATGTTAGAATAACTGCATATTTTAGTTTTTAAGAGATCAAAGTCTTTATTCTACTTTTTCCTCTCTAGTAGGCCGTAACTAATAAAGTGCTGTAGGCTGAAACTAAGAGAAAAAGAAATTGTTATTGATTTAATATTATCAGGTGAAATTTGTACAGGAAATTGTTTGACATTTGTTTAAATTACCATTGAATATCAGTGATATTGTGGCAGGTGATGAGTAAAAGAAACTGAATGAAAGGATGACAGATTTAATGAAAGCCAGAAATTGAGAAGCGTGTTGCTCATAGTCTACAGAACAAGCAATGGAAAAATAAAAAATTAGGAGAGATATGAATGAGTCCCAGTAATTGCTCCATGGTTTAGAGAAGCAATACTTGAACTAAAAGAAAATAGACATGATTTACCATTTTATATGATAGTGATTTCACCATTCTGAGATATAGCTTCCCTGTACTCCTTCAACACCCCAGCCTGGCTTATAGGGGTAAGAGTATTGAAGAGACTTGTTTTATTATAATTAGGATTAGATCATAAAACAGGAAAATACTCTCATTTACTATTTTGGACAGCCACAACAGTTTCCTTTATTTTTGTCTTTCTGAAGACTGTCTACAACCCATATTGGCCAAAGGACTGTAGATCCTTTAATAATGATACCTTCCTAGTCTGTCCTTTTCTGATACTTGATATAATTCCAAGCACTTTTACTCCTTTGTTTCTCAGAAGATAATTATTTAAAGCTTTAGAACTGTAGTAACAAAACAGGGCTGTGAAATACTACCTGCAGAAGAGCGACAACTTATGTGGCACTCACTATAACGTATGCACTTTTCTAAGCACTTTTAATAATACCTTTTATCCTTACAACAATCTTACGAAGTATTAATTATGTCCATGTTACAAATGGTAAGGTGGAAACACTGGATGATTAAGTTAATTACTCCAGACATTATTCAAATAGCAAGTGGCAAAGATGTGATATAAACCTACGGAGTCTGAATTCTGAGTTTCTGAGTCCTGAGTTGTTATGCTGCCTCTTAAAAGGCTCTGGAGCACATTACTACAGAAAACCCTAAGTGCCCACAAAGAAGAAATTCTATTTACCCAAGGTCAAATTTAATAATAAAAATTGTGACTTTTTAGAGCTTTTTGAAATCTCAAGCAACCTTCATCTTGAGCTTTGTCCATTGTAGTGAGATGGAGCAACCTGGGAGGATGGGGAATCTAGAGCTTTCTTTAGCCTTTGCTGTTGGAGATGTGCTGAGAGATAGCCTCAGTCGGAACAGTTATTCCAGCAAGAGGAATATGGTTTCTGGATAGTTTGTGTGCTGACTCTGAGCAGATGTGGGTACATGACATGATCAGCATTATGGAAGTGTGTTTGTAAGGTCCTGGGCATGGCAACTCAGAAACTGGTAACAGAAAAATGGAAACCACAGGGGACAAGCAGTTGTTATTGGAGAAGTCAATTGCTGAGAATGCAAGGCAGAGCTCAGTTATGGAAACTGGTGATCAGGAGTAGAATTATTATAGAGACAAGGAAATCTTGTTTTGTATCTTTTAATGTTACACTAGAACCTCCTAAATCCTTCTTTTTAAAAGGACAGAATAAGCCAGGTGTGGTGACTCACACCTGTAATCCCAGTACTTTGGGAGGCCAAGGTTGGTGGATCACTTTAGCTCAGGAGTTCAAGACCAGCCTAGGCAACACAGTAAAACCCTGTCTCTACAAAAAATAGAAAAATTAGCTGGGTGTGGTGGTGCACACCTGTGGTCCCAGCTATTCGGGAGACTGAGGTAGGAGGATCGCTTGGACTCAGGAGTTGGAAGTTGCAGTGAACCCAGATTATGCAACTGCACTGCAGCCTGGGCAGCAGAGTAAGACCTCATTTCAAAAATAAAGAAATAAACAAATATAAAAAATACAAGGGACAGAATATAAACACAGATCAGTTTGTCAGGAACAAAGGATGTGAAGGAAAAAGTGTGAAAGAAAAAACAATGAAGTCAGTTTATTGGGATAAGGTATTTAAAAGCAAGAACAAAATAAAGTAAAATATATTATTAATTTTTAATATGTACACATTGTTGAAAATAGGGAACACAGAATATAAGGAAGTGGGGAATAATAGCTGACTTTAATATCCTTATTAATTGTCACCGCTAAACATTAGATATATTTTTTCTAGTAATTTTTAAGTATGTATCTGTGTTTAAGTTATATAAGAAACTGTTTTATTTCCAGAATTGTATCTGCTGAACATTATTATATTGTAAACATTATTCAATTAATCATTATGTTTTGAAAAATGTTATTTGACAACGTGTTTTAATGTTGCATAATATTCTACCCCATGAGTGTATTTAATTAATTTCATCATTTCAACTTTTAAATTATCTTCTAATTTATTACTATTATCAAGAACACAGAAATGAATATTCTTATATGTAAATAGCTATGCACATCTTTGGGTTTTTTAAGCACCAATTTCATATATAAACTAGTAAGGTGAATTATTTTAACTTCTTAAAGATTTTTACTAAATTTTGCCAAATTGTTTTCCAGAAAGGTTGTACCTATTTCCCCTCCCACCACATGCTTGAAATATTACCTTTTATAATTTATTCAATTACTGCCGTTTTTATGGCTGAGATTGGAATTGTGTCATTCTTTTATTCAATAAAGAGAATATTCTATACATGGAATGGTTATTATATAAACGTTGTGTGCCCAGATTTGAACTAGATTCCACGGAATCTGACAGTGTCTCATATTTATTTTATTTTGCGTTTTAATAATTAAGCAGCTAGCAATGTTAACAGATTTTCATATGCATACTGATATATTTATATTTCTTCTTTTATAAACTTTCCATTAATGTTTTTTGATCATTTGCATTATTAGCCTTTTTTTGGAATGATTTTTTAAGGCCAGATCAAATGCTGATTTGATCCTGATTCAAGTATAAGAATATTCTGAGAGCTTTAAAGTATTACAAAATTGTTGATTCTAGTTGGTTCTTATTTGAACTGATTCACTAATTGTTTTAATTTATTCATCCACTTAGCCACTATTCATCAGGCTTCTATTACATGTTCAAACTCAAACATTCTCATAGGCACTGGGAGATATAACAATAAGCTGCTGTTTCTACTGTCAAGTTGATCACAGACCTGTAGCAGAGAAAAATAATGAGACAAGCAATGGTAGACAGGATCATTTTGCCATTAAACAGATGTAGATTTTTTTTTTCTATTTGGCATTCATTAACTTGCCTTTCCTAGTAAATAATGCTTTCCTGGTTTTTGTTTGTTTGTTTGTTTTTGGTTTTTTTTTTGGCAGGCAGTGCTGGCCTCTCTTTTCACTCCAGCAACCAAGAGTTGGTCATTTGATGCTGATAAGATACTTTCATCTAGGATTTAAATTTTAAGCAAATGATGCAAACCTCAATGGCTGTGCTACTAGCAGTATACAGTAATGATGGCACAAGTGTCCTTCAATAGCAGAATACCCAACTTCAGTGGCTGTGTACTATCAAGGCAGTGGAAGTGTCCTGATCAGGGTGTACTTGCTAAAGGACTATGGTGATTCTTTCTACTTTCTAAGATCATGTAGCTGTCTTTATTTTTGTTGATTTTCCGGGCCAGTACTTACTTAGACTTGGGAAGTTTCTCTGAACCATTTACATTCTCCCAGAAAATTTCTTTTCTTTCTCTTAAATAGTTAAAGTTGATTTCTCCTATAGCCAAATGCATAAAAACTGAATCAAGAAGTTCAGTGCAAAAATATAAAAAGAAAATACAATTCGGGCTCGGTCAAGCAATGAACAATTGAAGTTGGTTTCATTTTTAATTTTCAAAAAATATCGGTTTTTGCTTGCTTGTTTTATTTAGCTTTGGTTTTATACATTGTTTGGGTTAAGGACTTTATTATAAAATAATTGCTAGTTCCAAACACAAGTGAACATAATCAAATGACATAAAATATATCTGTAGAATACTGAAGAAGAGTTCAGTTTGTGGCAAATCTTGCTCTTTTTGCCTCAGCGATGTTTTAGCTGCTAAAGTAAAAAATTTGGGCATCCTGTTTTTGGAATTTGTGATTTTTCTCTCTTTTCTATATAACTTATTCATGTACTGCTTGTGAACTCTTTCGTAAGTTAATATTTAAGTCATGTACATGTTTTTCTTTTAACTCATGTAAACTCTTTGGGAGAAACTATAATGTTATATAATTCTTTGTGCTATCACTGTACTAAGAATAAATTGTTGAATGAGTGAATTAATGGGAATAAAAAGAGAGACAGAAGCCTTATAATACTGAACGAAATAAGAGGCTGAAGGCATCATTTTGCTTAATGAAATAAAAACATTCAAAGACTTTGTGATGTGCTAAGTCATATAGCTGGTGGATGACAGAGGCAGGGGTTTTGTTACAGGAGAAAGAGCTCTAAGGAAAGAAGACCAATGAAGTTCATTGTTATCCATATAAGAGAAAAATGTTCAGAGAGTCAACATAGTAGCAAATTTCTCTCTTGAACGTTTTTAAACCAAATGTATTGTTTAAAATGTTATTAAATTGGTTATTGACATGTATCCATTTACAAAGAGCAAAACTAAATTTATATTTTATTTCTTTTTAAAATTTTGACTACCTTCTCATATAGACACAGAAGTAAATTACCCAAAGATTGTGAACCAATGAATATTTTTAAAAAGCACCCATTCATTCATAGGTTATCAGTAGAGCCATGTTTAAATAAGAATATGGTATTTCTCTATGGTTGCCCATATGTCTCTTTAGGAATATATTTATTTATTTTATTTTTGAATCTAAGTTTTGGTTACTTGGATACAAATTTATAATTTATGAAAAATCATTAAATATTTTTATAGTTTGTTCAATGTTGTGTTTTATATTAACAAAACTTGAATTAAAATATTATATAAAACAAGCTTGTATTATATTGTTTAACTGTTAGTAAAATAACGAGAATGTAAAATTAGCTTTTTAAATTTTTTTCTTTAGGAAAATACTAAAATGTGAAACAAGTTTATTTTGTTTTAGTATATTTCCATTGAGTGCAATATCAAACAGGATAGCATATAAGCCACAAGTGTACAGTCCAGTTAATTTTTCTGAACTAAACACACCCATGTATGTCTGGATGAAGACAGAAAATATTTCCAGCACCCCAGAACCTTGAACAGCTCCTTGCTTCCCTATCCACTATTGATTACTATCTTGACTTGTAACTTCAAAATTGCCTGATTTTGAACAATATATGTATAATCATGAATATGTATCTATGCACTATCTTGTACCTGTTTATGTCGTCAACATTATGTTGGTGGTACTTATCCATCTTGCTGGTAGTCATAATTGTTTATTTTTGTTGTTGTATAGTATTCCTTTATATCACTATTTCTTATAGAATTCCCTTATACTACAATTTACTTATCTATCCTATTGCTGGTAGGTTATGTGGGCTGTTTCCAAATGGTGCTGCTGAAATATTCTTAGATATGCTGTTTGGTGAATACACAAATACACACACACACACACACACATTTAACAAATACTTGGAAATAGAATTGCTCAGTCATAAGATCCAAAATTACAAAAATTTTAAAACAACAAAATCCTCAGTTTTTAAAATATATTCCCCATATACAGGAATGGGGAAAAATTATTAGGCAATTGCAAGATTCAAAATGATCTCCCTAGAGGACATGCTTCCTCAAGTGTGTAGCTTAAACCAGTTGGCAAACATCTCCAACAGCTTATTTTAGCGTCATCACTTAGCCTTGCAGGAATATTTACATTTCTACCTGTGCAAGATTGTCTCTATTTAAATAGGCTCTGAAGTGTCTTCTATGCTCCCGAGGCAAATTAAAAAGGAAATCCAGGAAGAATTGACAGGCTGTTCCCTAGAACTCTGAACAATTCTAATTATGTTACAATACATTTAGATGGTTTAGCACGGAATAGTCTGCCTGCCTTTTGAGAACAGAAGCCCGAGTAGAGTTTCCGCAACGTACTTCTCTTGATGTGCTTAGGGAAGCTTCAACATTACATGTTAATGCGGGAAACAACTGTAGGTTTTGTACTATTTAATTCATTGCTGTGTTCGACTTGTGTTTTTCACGTTCAATAATATAGACAGTTTCATGATGATGATTCTAAACCCGAGTCTCCAAGGGTTACCATTTAAATCATCACCTCCATAAATGCCTTCATTTTTGCAATCGCTCAGCAGAGTTAGGTTCTGATTCATCAGCCACAAGCTGGGCAAAATCCAAGCCCTAGAGAGACACAAAGGTAAGGGAAGGGGAGCACCCAAGCAGGAGAGTAATTTATTCAGCTTCAACAATTCCGGCTCACAGGAACTTATCTGAGTGCTGTGACAAGCCTCAGCATCAGCTGCTCCCAGCCTACTTGCAGGGAGTCCACCAGAGTGTCTGTTTCGTGTTAGTGTGTTAACAGCAGGAGCTGAAAAGTTCTCCAGACTGTCTTGTCCCGCTTTTTAAATATAAGCATCCTGTGTGACATATCCTGGAAGGAGAGGAATACAAATAAGGTGGAAATAAATGAGCAGAGCTGTCTCAGACAGTAATGTATTTCCAAAGGTGTCTGTGGGGAGTTGGTGGGGATGGCATAGTTACTGCCTAATTTGCTTGGCTTTCTATAATCATTTCCATTTATCTGCAATCTAGTTAAAAGCTACTAGCTAGTTTATCCATTTCTACATGGGGATCCATTATAAAAAAGCACTTCTTTTTGCAAAGTAAGATCCATTCTTACCTATTCCCCAGAGTGAACTATCAAAGGATAAATTATTTTCTAGATAGGCGCTCCACATCACTGAACAACTCAATCTATGTTCTTTCATCTTCACAGCTCTCTCACTCCGTGCAGTTCCTGTGCTGGTTCATTAACTGTTTCTAGTCAGGGCTCCCCTTTTCTAGCAAGCTCCACAATCCCAGAGTTCGACCCTCATTCTCGTCATGACTGGCTTTTCTGTTTGCACTATAAACAGTCAGTGGAAAAATAAGTAGAGACCTCATTTTTATTTGTAGATTAAGCTGTATTTTGCAACTATTATTTTTGGGGGCCAGAGGAGAATTAATGATAGGCTTTAGGGGCCAATACACAAGAGCTATTTAAATGCATATTTATCAAAATTAAATAAAATGAGGCTTTTTGTTTCTCAGTCACACTGGCCACATTTCAAGTGCTCAATAACCCCATGTATCTAGTGGCTATCTTATTGGACAATACAAAGTATAGAACATTCCCATCATCAGAAAGTTCTATTGGATAGTTCTACTCTACTAGAGAGTCAAATCCTTGTGAACAGGAGCCTTTTCTTGGGCATCCGTGTTGCCTGGGACAGTAATAGGGTAGGTTTGTTGTAAAAATAAATAAATAAATAAATAACTCTACTTTAGCAAAGTTCATCTGATTTGTGAATTGTCAGGGGAATCTAATTGATGTCCTGTCAATGCTATATTTCAAGTCATGAGATTTTCTAGTTGAGAAACATTCCTCCTTAGAGGTCCTTGAAAGTTACATATAATTGATTCACAAACAGTATGGAAGGAAATAAATAATTGTATGATCTTGTTACTGAGAAATGAGAGATTAAAACATTTGCAGATACATGTCAATAACTAAATAATACTGAGGAAAATAAACTAAGAAATGCTATCAGGAAACCCATGATTAATTGCTGGGGGAAGCACAACTGTTATACAAGAAGTCTAAAGAATAAGAGAGTGGGTGGATGGTTGCTCCGTGGAAGGCTTTACAGAGGAAACAAAGCCCTGCTCATCCTTTTGCAGAGGCTGGTGTCATTAACACCTCTGATCGTGGTGAGGCCTGTGACAACGGTCTGACTGCAACAACATCAGTATACCTTTTATCACTCAGCATAATTTCAGAAGTCTGTAGCTTAGTTGGGGGCCATTTCCTGCTTCCTGTGTCATTCCCAGAATCTAATGCTCTATCAGAAAAGACCCTCTTCCTTGAGGGAGAAATTCTGTCTTCTTGAAAAGATGATGGTAGCTCTGCACTCCTGTTGGTATCAGTGAACCAGTCTTTACCAGCTTTTGCATTGGACTCTCTGATCATGCCCACTCCAGGAGCCCAGGCATCCCAAGGGCCCCATCCTGCAGACCTCCTGGAGACTGCCCATTCACACATACGATTTAATTACCTCTGGCAAAGGAAGGAGAGAGGATTAAGAGCTGATTAAAGAGCTTATAGAAAGCAGATGAGATTAGAAGAATAATCCTCTGGAAACCCAAGGCTGCATGAGACAGATCCTCTGGGGCAGGTTGTGTGCTCCTGCAGTCTTTGCTGCTCCTGTGTCACTTACAGGAAGAAGGCACACTGGAAAGTCGGGTCCAAGAAGAGGTGCTTTACATGGAGGTTGCACAAAGGGACAGAGAAAAATACACAGTATAGAATATATATCTTTTTTCCAAAAGATAAAACAGAAGCAATTGCTTCCCATCATTTTATGAAGAAGCAAAGAAGGAAGTATTTATGAAACATGATATATGCCACACATTTTTTTTTCTGGGTGGTATTTTATTAATTAGCATTTATTGAGCAATACATTAAGCAAGTACTCTGATAGGCATCCTATTCAAATTTTAATGTTAGAGTTAGCAGAAACTACATAGAAGACATAGTGTGGTATCATCCTCACCTTTAATATTTCTGTAAATAGAGGGCAGGTGTGGTGGCTTATATCTGTAATCCCAGCACATTAAGGAGGCTGAGGCAGGAATATTCCTTCAGCCCAAGTGTCCAAGGCTATAGTGAGCTATGATCTCACCATCGCGCTCCAGCCTGGGAGACAGAGCAAGACTCTGCCTCAAAAAAAAATTTTTTTTTGTAAATATTTGAG
The DNA here is from genome assembly GCF_003255815.1 of Theropithecus gelada. NCBI lineage: Eukaryota > Metazoa > Chordata > Mammalia > Primates > Cercopithecidae > Theropithecus > Theropithecus gelada. The sequence continues at coordinate 33,773,941 of NC_037676.1, read as the reverse complement.
ATGGTTCTATGGGGAAAATGAGCATGCTAATTCCTGGAAAAGAGAGAAACTTGCCACCAAAGAAATTTCTCTCTTTCTTTGACTTGATCATAACCCAAAAAGCATTAGCTGACCAGAAACTTTCCCCATCACCTTGAGTTGTCAAAAGTACAAAGAAGCAGAGGGCAAAGGAAGGCAGAACTCCAATCAGCTTTGTGAGGTTTCTGGAAGCCTAGTTTTTCCTTCAACACGTCACCATTTAAACCCAATCAGCTTCTATTACACAGGGCAGGAGTTTGATGAGCTCGTAACCTTATAAACAGTTCTCTGGAGAGATGTGGTGAGGTTATTTGAATATAATTCATCCAGGCAACAAATTGGCTCATCACTCAGCTCACAAATCTTTCTGTGGACCAGGCTGCCAAAACAGGAAGAAAGTTCCCCTCTGTAGAAATCTTCCTCTAAACGTTGTTAATTTTATGGAAAATCCAGACCCCTTTGAGAGTAAAACATTAATAAAGATAGTAAATATACATATAATTTTCTGAGTACCAGGCATTTTTCACAAGTCTCTGTCTTCCAACAATCCAACAATTTTTCTAGTTAGAAGGAGTTATTCTCATTGTATATATGAAGGAAATCGAAATTCTCAGGCATAAGTATAATACACTTTCCAAGTTATACACCTGATACATTAAAAAAGCTGTGTTCAAATTTAGGTCTTTCCTGTTTGAAAGAGAGTTTCCTTCTACTAAATCATATGGTTAGCTCATCTACTCTGAAAGCAAAATTGTATTAGGTTGGTGCAAAAGTAATTGCCAATTTTGCTACTAAAAGTAGTGGTTCCAGGTGTGGTGGCTCATGCCTGTAATCCCAGCACTTTAGGAGGCTGAGGTGGGTGGATCACTTGAGGTCAGGAGTTTGAAACCAGCCTGGCCAACATAGTGAAACCCTGTCTCTACTAAAGATACAAAAAATTAGCCAGGCATGGTGGTCTGTACCTGTAATTCCAGCTACTCGAGAGGCTGAGGCAGGGAATTGATTGAACCCTGGAGGCAGAGGTTAGAGTGAGCCTAGATCACACCACTGCACGCCAGCCTGGGTGACAAGAGTGAAATTCCATTTAAAAAAAAAAACCCAAAAAAAAACCCCCCAAAAAACCCAGCAACACTGCAATTGCTTTTGCATCAATCTAATAAAAAGATATGACATCCAAGAAAAAAAAAACTTTTTCTACTGGTTATGATGGGATAAAGTTGATTTAATGGCTTGATTTATTTTGAACATGAGTGAATTGATCATCTACTATGAGTTAATTGTCACAATGTGTCTTACGGAGAAATTGTCTTAATTTCTGATTCAATGAAACAGCAAATTTCCCTTTGCCACAAGTTTCAACTTAGGATTCTTCAACTATTGAGACATCCTGAAAGCTTGACATGGTAAGCAGTGGGAAAAGGATGTGACTGCCAGCCTATAGAGGAATATAAGACAGTGCTTAGAAGCAAGAGCAAATTCAAAAGCCAGGCAGGAAGTCCAGCAGTGTCTACCTGTGGGGTAATGGAGAAAGAGGACTTTCTTATAAAAATCACAGGATTGACTGTAATACAGTTCTCATATTTCCCTAATTAATTCTTCTTTGACGCTTGGATATAGACAACTCAGAGAGTGTAGTGAAGTGAGTCTACGTTAGGATTTGAACTGGTACAGAAGAATCTAGAAGGCTAGAAGCCTAGTCACAGGGGAGGAAAATTCCTTTCTAGTTGAACACTGACATTATCAAAGGCATTTCTTGAGTATAGAGTTAAGAGATAAAATAATTGTAAAGAATATAATTAAAAGGAGAAGTAACGATCATCATTATTATTATTTATCAGAATTTTGATAGCACTGATTTATTATAAGCAAGCATCTTTTATTATTATTATTATTATACTTTAAGTTCTAGGGTACATGTGCATAACGTGCAGGTTTGTTACATATGTATACTTCTGCCATGTTGGTGTGCTGCACCCATCAACTCATCCGCACCCATCAACTCGTCATTTACATCAGGTATAACTCCCAATGCAATCCTTCCCCCCTCCCCGCTCGCCATGATAGGCCCCGGTGTATGATGTTCCCCTTCCTGAGTCCAAGTGATCTCATTGTTCAGTTCCCACCTATGAGTGAGAACATGCGGTGTTTGGTTTTCTGTTCTTGTGATAGTTTGCTGAGAATGATGGTTTCCAGCTGCATCCATGTCCCTACAAAGGACACAAACTCATCCTTTTTTATAGCTGCATAGTATTCCATGGTGTATATGTGCCACATTTTCTTAATCCAGTCTGTCACTGATGGACATTTGAGTTCATTCCAAGTGTTTGCTATTGTGAATAGTGCCGCAATAAACATACGTGTGCATGTGTCTTTATAGCAGCATGATTTATAATCCTTTGGGTATATACCCAGTAATGGGATGGCTGGGTCATATGGTACATCTAGTTCTAGATCCTTGAGCAATCACCATACTGTTTTCCATAATGGTTGAACTAGTTTACAATCCCACCAACAGTGTAAAAGTGTTCCTATTTCTCCACATCCTCTCCAGCACCTGTTGTTTCCTGACTTTTTAATGATTGCCATTCTAACTGGTGTGAGATGGTATCTCATCATGGTTTTGATTTGCATTTCTCTGATGGCCAATGATAATGAGCATTTTTTCATGTGTCTGTTGGCTGTATGAATGTCTTCTTTTGAGAACTGTCTGTTCACATCCTTTGCCCACTTTTTGATGGAGTTGTTTGGTTTTTTCTTGTAAATTTGATTGAGTTCTTTGTAGGTTCTGGATATTAGCCCTTTGTCAGATGAGTAGATTGCAACAATTTTTTCCCATTCTGTAGGTTGCCTGTTCACTCTGATGGTAGCTTCTTTTGCTGTGCAGAAGCTCTTTAGTTTAATTAGATCCCATTGGTCAATTTTGGCTTTTGTTGCTGTTGCTTTTGGTGTTTTAGACATGAAGTCCTTGCCCATGCCTATGTCCTGAATGGTATTACCTAGGTTTTCTTCTAGGGATTTTATGGTATTAGGTCTAACATTTAAGTCTCTAATCCATCTTGAATTAATTTTCGTATAAGGAGTAAGGAAAGGATCCAGTTTCAGCTTTCTACTTACAGCTAGCCAATTTTCCCAGCACCATTTATTAAATAGGGAATCGTTTCCCCATTTGTTGTTTTTCTCAGGTTTGTCAAAGATCAGATGGCTGTAGATGTGTGGTATTATTTCTGAGGACTCTGTTCTGTTCCATTGGTCTATATCTCTGTTTTGGTACCAGTACCATGCTGTTTTGGTTACTGTAGCCTTGTAGTATAGTTTGAAGTCAGGTAGCGTGATACCTCCAGCTTTGTTCTTTTGACTTAGGATTGTCTTGGCAATGTGGGCTCTTTTTTGGTTCCATATGAACTTTAAAGCAGTTTTTTCCAATTCTGTGAAGAAACTCATTGGTAGCTTAATGGCGATGGCATTGAATCTATAAATAACCTTGGGCAGTATGGCCATTTTCATGATACTGATTCTTCCTATCCATGAGCATGGTATGTTCTTCCATTTGTTTGTGTCCTCTTTTATTTCACTGAGCAGTGGTTTGTACTTCTCCTTGAAGAGGTCCTTTACATCCCTTGTAAGTTGGATTCCTAGATATTTCTTTCTCTTTGAAGCAATTGTGAATGGAAGTTCATTCATGATTTGGCTCTCTGTCTATTATTGGTGTATAAGAATGCTTGTGATTTTTGCACATTTATTTTGTATCCTGAGACTTTGCTGAAGTTTCTTATCAGCTTAAGGAGATTTTGGGCTGAGACAATGGGGTTTTCTAAATATACAATCATGTCATCTGCAAACAGGGACAATTTGACTTCTTCCTTTCCTAACTGAATACGTTTATTTCTTTCTGTTGCCTGATTGCCCTAGCCAGAACTTCCAACACTATGTTGAATAGGAGTGGTGAGAGAGGGCATCCCTGTCTTGTGCCAGTTTTCAAAGGGAATGCTTCCAGTTTTTGCCCATTCAGTATGATATTGGCTGTGGGTTTTTCATAAATAGCTCTTATTATTTTGAGATACGTTCCATCAATACCGAATTTATTGAGCATTTTTAGCATGAAGGGCTGTTGAATTTTGTCAAAGGCCTTTTCTGCATCTATTGAGATAATCATGTGGTTTTTGTCTTTGGTTCTGTTTATATGCTGGATTACGTTTATTGATTTGCAAATGTTGAACCAGCCTTGCATCCCTGGGATGAAGCCCACTTGATCATGGTGGATAAGCTTTTTGATGTGCTGCTGGATCCGGTTTGCCAGTATTTTATTGAGGATTTTTGCATTGATGTTCATCAGGGATATTGTTCTAAAATTCTCTTTTTCTGTTGTGTCTCTGCCAGGCTTTGGTATCAGGATGATGTTGGCCTCATAAAATGAGTTAGGGAGGATTCCCTCTTTTTCTATTGATTGGAATAGTTTCAGAAGGAATGGTACCAGCTCCTCCTTGTACCTCTGGTAGAATGCAGCTGTGAATCCATCTGGTCCTGGACTTTTTTTGGCTGGTAGGCTATTAATTATTGCCTCAATTTCAGAGCCTGATATTGGTCTATTCAGGAATTCAGCTTCTTCCTGGTTTAGTCTTGGGTGAGTGTAAGTGTTCAAGAAATTATCCATTTCTTCTAGATTTTCTAGTTTATTTGCGTAGAGGTGTTTATAGTATTCTCTGATGGTAGTTTGTATTTCTGTGGGGTCGGTAGTGATATCCCCTTTATCATTTTTTATTGCGTCTATTTGATTCTTCTCTCTTTTCTTCTTTATTAGTCTTGCTAGCAGTCTATCAATTTTGATGGTCTTTTCAAAAAACCAACTCCTGGATTCATTGATTTTTTGGAGAGTTTTTTTGTGTCTCTATCTCCTTCAGTTCTGCTCTGATCTTAGGTATTTCTTGCCTTCTGCTAGCTTTTGAATGTGTTTGCTCTTGCTTCTCTAGTTCTTTTAATTTTGATGTTAGAGTGTCAATTTTAGATCTTTCCTGCTGTCTCTTGTGGGCATTTAGTGCTACAAATTTCCCTCTACACACTGCTTTAAATGTGTCCCAGAGATTCTGGCATGTTGTATCTTTGTTCTCATTGGTTTCAAAGAACATCTTTATTTCTGCCTTCATTTCGTTGTGTACCCAGTAGTCATTCAGGAGCAGGTTATTCAGTTTCCCTGTAGTTGAGCGGTTTTGATTGAGTTTCTTAGTCCTGAGTTCTAGTTTGATTGCACTGTGGTCTGAGAGACACTTTGTTATAATTTCTGTTCTTGTACATTTGGTGAGGAGTGCTTTACTTCCAATTATGTGGTCAATTTTGGAATAAGTGTGATGTGGTGCTGAGAAGAATGTATATTCTGTTGATTTGGGGTGGAGAGTTCTGTAGATGTCTATTAGCTCTGCCTGCTGCAGAGATGAGTTCAATTCCTGGATATCCTTGTTAACTTTCTGTCTGGTTGATCTGTCTAATGTTGACAGTGGGGTGTTGAAGTCTCCCATTATTATTGTATGGGAGTCTAAGTCTCTTTGTAAGTCTCTAAGGACTTGCTTTATGAATCTGGGTGCTCCTGTATTGGGTGCGTATATAATTAGGATAGTTATCTCTTCCTGTTGAATTGATCCCTTTACCATTATGTAATGGCCTTCTTTGTCTCTTTTGATCTTTGATGGTTTAAAGTCTGTTTTATCAGAGACTAGGATTGCAACCCCTGCTTTTTTTTGTTCTCCATTTGCTTGGTAGATCTTCCTCTATCCCTTTATTTTGAGTCTATGTATGTCTCTGCATGTGAGATGGGTCTCTTGAATACAGTAGACTGATGGGTCTTAACTCTTTATCCAGTTTGCCAGTCTGTATCTTTTAATTGGAGCATTTAGTCCATTTACATTTAAGGTTAATATTGTTATGTGTGAACTTGATCCTGCCATTATGATATTAACTGGTTATTTTGCTCGTTAGTTGATGCAGTTTCTTCCTAGCCTCGATGGTCTTTATATTTTGGCACGTTTTTGCAATGGCTGGTACCGGTTGTTCCTTTCCCTGTTTAGTGCTTCCTTCAGGGTCTCTTGTAAGGCAGGCCTGGTGGTGACAAAATCTCTAAGCATTTGCTTATCTGTAAAGGATTTTATTTCTCCTTCACTTATGAAACTTAGTTTGGTTGGATATGAAATTCTGGGTTTAAAATTCTTTTCTTTAAGAATGTTGAATATTGGCCCCCACTCTCTTCTGGCTTGTAGAGTTTCTGCCAAGAAATCTGCTGTTAGTCTGATGGGCTTCCCTTTGTGGGTAACTCGACCTTTCTCTCTGGCTGCCCTTAAGATTTTTTCCTTCATTTCAACTTTGGTGAATCTGGCAATTATGTGTCTTGGAGTTGCTCCTCTCGAGGAGTATCTTTGCGGCATTCTCTGTATTTCCTGAATTTGAATGTCGGCCTGCCCTACTAGGTTGGGGAAGTTCTCCTGGATGATATCCTGAAGAGTGTTTTCCAATTTGGTTCCATTTTCCCCCTCACTTTTAGTCACCCCAATCAGACGTAGATTTGGTCTTTTTACATAATCCCATACTTCTTGCAGGCTTTGTTCATTTCTTTTTCTTCTTTTTTCTTTAGGTTTCTCTTCTCACTTTACTTCATTCATTTGATTCTCAATCACTGATACTCTTTCTTCCAGTTGATCAAGTCAGTTACTGAAGCTTGTGCATTTGTCACGTATTTCTCGTGTCATGGTTTTAATCTCTGTTAATTTGTTTAAGGCCTTCTCTGCATTAATTATTCTAGTTATGAATTATTCCACTCTTTTTTCAAGATTTTTAGTTTCTTTGCGCTGGGTACGTAATTCCTCCTTTAGCTCTGAGAAGTTTGATGGACTGGAGCCTTCTTCTCTCATCTCGTCAAAGTCATTCTCTGTCCAGCTTTGATCCATTGATGGCCATGAGCTGCGTTCCTTTGGAGGGGGCGATGCGCTCTTATTTTTTGAATTTCCAGCTTTTCTGCCCTGCTTTTTCCCCATCTTTGTGGTTTTATCTGCCTCTGGTCTTTGATGATGGTGACGTACTGATGGGGTTTTGGTGTGGGTGTCCTTCCTGTTTGTTAATTTTCCTTCTAACAGTCAGGACCCTCAGCTGTAGGTCTGTTGGAGATTGCTTGAGGTCCACTTCAGACCCTGTTTGCCTGGGTATCAGCAGCAGAGGCTGCAGAAGATAGAATATTGCTGAATAGCGAGTGTACCTGTCTGAATCTTGCTTTGGAAGCTTCCTCTCAGGGGTGTACTCCACCCTGTGAGGTGTGGAGTATCAGACTGCCCCTAGTGGGGATGTCTCCCAGTTAGGCTACTCAGGGGTCAAGAATCCACTTGAGCAGGCAGGCTGTCCGTTCTTAGATCTCAACCTCCGTGTTGGGAGATCCACTGCTCTCTTCAAAGCTGTCAGACAGAGTCGTTTGCCTCTGCAGAGGTTTCTGCTGCTTTTTGTTGTTGTTGTTGTTGTTGTTTAGCTGTGTCCTGTCCCCAGAGGTGGAGTCTACAGAGACAGGCAGGTTTCCTTGAGCTGCTGTGAGCTCTACCCAGTTGGAGCTTCCCAGCAGCTTTGTTTACCTACTTAAGCCTCAGCAATGGCGGGCGCCCCTCCCCCAGCCTCGCTGCTTCCTTGCGGTTAGATCGCAGACTGCTGTGCTAGCAATGAGGGAGGCTCCGTGGGCGTGGGACCCTCCGGGCCAGGTGTGGGATATAATCTCCTGGTGTGCGGGTTTGCTTAAAGCGCAGTATTGGGGTGGGAGTTACCCGATTTTCCAGGTGTTGTGTGTCTCAGTTCCCCTGGCTAGGAAAAGGGATTCCCTTCCCCCTTGCACTTCCCAGGTGAGGCGATGCTTCGCCCTGCTTCAGCTCTCGTTGGTCTAGTCCGACTGCAGCAGCTGACCGGCACCGATTGTCCCGCACTCCCTAGTGAGATGAAATGCAGAAATCACCTGTCTTTGTGTTGCTCACGCTGGGAGTTGGAGACTGGAGCTGTTCCTATTTGGCCATCTTGCTCCACCCCCTAAGCAATCATCTTATGGTTTAGAATTCTGAGGCCAGTTTATTCCTTCCTGGTTAACTAAAGTAAAATGTTATTTATCAAGCCCTTTGAAGACACTTCTCACTTTGTTCTTTCTGTTTTCTACTCTAAGATCTCCTCTAAAGCCATGTTGATTATCAGCTACTTATGAGTGTGGTGTACAAGATGGCATCTATTCTGATTGTCCTGATATTAGTAATGATTCTCAGGCACCTTGGTTATAGAGTTTGCCAAATATTTGCAACTGTCTTCCCTGTTGAGTGGGATATTAACTGTCCCACACAAGTACTCCCTAACTCACTTTTTTAAATCTCAGAATTTGAGTCTCTTTTACTTGTAACTTAGTAATCTGAAAGAATAATTTCTCATGATCATTCAGCATACTATGTTTAATTTGCATATTTAAACATATATAGTCTGTAAACATTCTGCTCTATCATCCTTTTGTTTATTATTGTAACCATCATTTCCGTAATTTCCAATACCTTTGACCACTCTGCTTTCATTATATTTCCATCCTTTTTTCTCCTTCTCTTCTCTTTGTCTTTCTCCCTGCCTCCTTCTCTTTCTCACTCTCTTTCTCTCTCTCATTTTCCTTCCCGTTACATTATCTTGTATCTAAAAATTTAAACTGTGTTTAGTTTCTTTTTATTTTAGTTTTCTGTGTTCATTCTGTTTTCTTATCACCTAATTGTTGTGTGTTGGTTCCTGAGAGTCATTTTCATAAATTTTTTCTCTCAACCTTTTTGCAACTGAGGTTTTATAATTTGGTCACTTTTTGTAGCTAGAGAATATTTCCTGAGCTTTGGGAAAAACCATTGTTTTTCTTGCAGTTAATAAGGATTCCAATTATGTGGCCTTGGCTTGTGGCATAGTGGAGGACACGGTAAGGGAATTTGTGGCCAGGCAGGCTGTCTTCCCAGAACATGATAAACTGTAATACATTGCCTTCAGAAGTCACATAGCTAAAGCAAATGTCTGAAGCTGATGGAGTTTCAAAGCACTATAGGTGTTGACTACTATGGAGAACTGGACAGTGTATCATGTTTACTATACTTTGGGTTTTTTGACAAAGTTTAAACAGTTTAAACACATTTTTTTCTTTTTTTTGCCAAATGAAACAAATCTTCTGTCTTCATGAGGACCAAGTCCCCCTTAACTTAAATTAATGAATCCCATTTTGTCTTATGCATTGAGCTTGTCTTCTGGGTATAGGAATTTCTTGTCCCTTTTGGCAAAAACAATTTATATAGGACATTGCCCTACTTCTATAGCACTAGCTCCCTCTTTGACTGTCTCCAGTGTCAGAATTCCTAATTATTTTGTGAGAAGTAAACTTGACTTGCAGTTTTACCCTGAGGGCAAATACTGGTGCCTGCTGATACGAAAATGCATACTTGACACAATTTTTCTACAGCAGTTATTAATTACTGCCAAGATATGGCAAATTGCATTATTACTTAGCACATATTCACTTCTGCTTTACCTTTATCTGTGGAAGGATTATACTTCCTGCCCCACTAATCCTGGGGTTGGCCACATGTCTTACCTTAGCCATTGCAGAATCATATGCCACATTTACACAGAGGTCTTTTAAATATACTGTATCATTTGCTTATCCTCATTTACTCCTGAATTCAAGCATTAGAACACACTCCAGGTAACTATGGCTTCTGTAGTCTGAATCCTGGAAAATAGAAATATATAATAGACCTGAATCCCTCCCAAAACCTAGAACAGAGCCACTGCAGATCTGTAAGCATGACATAAGTGTTTGACATCATGAATCATTGAGATCAAAGGACTGTTTGTTACTGCAGTAGTTAACTAGTACAGAATTTGGTACCAGAAACAGAGTAATATCATTATAAAAACAAAACAAAAGCAACTCCTAAAAACATAAACTAAAAGTAATGTCATTATAAAAACAAAACAAAAGCAACTCCTAAAAAACATAAACTAAAATATATACTATTGCCTTTAGGGAAGGAAAGTGAATTGCAAGAAACTGTTATAGAAAACTGGACAAAGACACAATCCATGCTATTGCAAGGGCAAAACAGTTGACTAAACTGTGTCCTGCAATATCTCGAAGGTAGTCAAGATATCTGATAAATTCATGCCGTTGGTTAATGCAGTAGAAAGAGAGAATATTGGTAGCTGAATTAATAGTTATTGGTTATGTTTGAGAAAGTTATATAAGAAAAAGATATTAGTTCATGAAAAACAAAATAAGAAATCAGGAATGAAAGAAAAAAGAAATAATCCATAAATGCTGGCAACTTCAGCGTTGAAGGATGCATCTGTGTCTCCTTGACAAACAATCAAAGATAAATTGGAGAGCAGTTTTAAGTGAGAAAACCCTGGTGAGATTGACATCAAGACTGGAACTCAGGGCAAACGCACTGAGGCCCTAACGAGGGTACAACCATGACACCATTTTAAAATCCACCGATTGATTAATCTGACCCCAGATTATCCTTTTAACTGGTCAGAATGACCCTTATAATAGACATAACAGGAAAGAGCATGTTTCTACTGAGGTCCAAGAAGCTCACAGTTAGGAGCTCAGAGTTACATCTTGCAACAAATTGTGGATGGAGACATTGGCGTATGGAGCTGATGGAATAAAATAGATAAAAATAGATCAAACAAAAACAAAAAACACTACATTTTTGACAATTGTGTTTCTAAGCTGGGCTAAAATGTACTGTACTCTGAGTTGCAAAATGACCCTTAGGCACCCACATTTAGACAGGCAGAAAATGGTAAAAGTGCTTCTCAGCCAGTCCAAAGGGAATATTTTCGATTACCCTTTTCAGATGTGTCCAAAGAGAAAGTGAAACGGGAAGAAATTCTCTAAGGTAGAGTCAAGAGCCAATGGAACAGGATGGACTGTGGAGTTACTCCCAGCAAGTAAAACTTGTGCTTGATGAGCTCTCTACCATCTCAGGGAGGGTGCCTTGAAGTTCATCCAGCTGGGTTTCAGAATTGCTGTGTCTTCCACACTCACCTTTTCTGGATGTGAGCGTTTGCTGTAGTTATCCTGCTTCTGGTCCAACATTGTATGCTGGATGTTCTGGGCGCAGATAACTTGTCATTTTAGGTCAGAGTCTACAGATCAAGAGGACCTATATCTAGACCTGATAAAGGGATTATCCTGAGATTCTGGATTTCAAGCAAGGTACCACATTGGAATAAAGCTTTAGGGTTTCTTCACTGAAGAAAGTGTGAATACAATTTATATTTTGAATTATGTGGATATTTATGACTAAAAAGAAGGACTGTGGTAGATTTTGTTATTCAAATAATTACCCTGTTCTCCCCATATCCTCTGTGGATTGGAGTATAGGTCCTGTCACACTGATTTGGGGCTTGATTATGGGACTTGCTTTGACAAATACATTGTATCCCAGTTCCAAGACTAGACAGTGGAGACATCACCTGCCACCACTCACCATATGTGCTCCAACCTTTGACCATGAAAACAGAACACTCCAAGTAGGAGTTACTATTTTAGCCTGGGTCCTGGGGTAAAAACACATTTGGAGAGGATCTGAACCCAAACTACTTTTGAAGTGAAGCCTCTGTAGCTGACTTTCAGACACAAGAGTAGGAAAATAATGTTCTTTGTTGCAAGCCAATGAGATATTGAGTGTGTTGTTGTCACAACAAAAGCTGATTAATACACCAGCCTGCTAACCTGTGGCCCATTCTTTGAATTTGATTCCATTGACTGAGTTCTTTTTCTAAATTTCTGCCAAGAAGACTCACCTTATTTATGTTTGAGAATCTTCTATTCAGTTGCATATGTAAGTTCCTCTGTTCTGTTGGGATTCATTCAATATGATCTATTTATATCTTTCAGAAATCACTGTTCAGTCTAGGGATAGTATTCTTTCATTTTTCCATGATCACCATAAGTTTATTCATACGTTTTAATTTATTCTGCCTTTTGAATGGAATTTTAAGAGCGAGAACTCACACAATTAGTTGGTCACCTTGACTAGGCTCATCTTTTGAATCCCATTGGTTTTAGAATTGTGTATCTATAGGGAGACTTGCTAGATAAGGAGGACATCTCTTGTTTGTGGGAAGGTTTTCAGTCCTGGATAGAATGATATTTTATTTCCAATGGGGGAGGGGTGGGTGGTATATAAAGTACCTGAGAGAATGCACATGTCTTTCAGGGACTGCATGGACCCACTGCACCTTTTTAATAACCCATAATAGTTCACTAAAATCAAGCAAAGATTTTCTGATCTAGATACTCAGAATCTGAATGATTTGGTACCACTGATGAAACTCAAAGATTCTAGCCAAACCTAATAGCTATTATTCATTAGATAAGGCTCAGAGGTTCTTCTGTTTTCATTGAGAGCTACTAAAACAATTTGAGATATAGAAGAAGGATCCGTTTGGAATTGATTCTGAATAAATTGAGACAAAAATATAATGCCAGGAGGTGTAGGGGCCAGAGAGGAGTTCTCAAGGGAGCCAAATGGCTTGGGAATCACAATTGCCTTCTAACTTGAAACTCCATGCCATTAAGATTCCTATAAATACATTGCTATTTTCAGTAGCTGGTGCTACTGGAATCTGTTACTCCAAGTTATAGATATTCATATTATTCTGACAGCATCTTTTCATATTAGAAAACTGGCCACCAAAATTTTTCTGTAGAAAAATTATATGTTATATGGTTTGGAGCTAATAACATCACAAGCTAGAAATTGACTTTCTCTAATTCATCTAGCATCTTCTTTCAAACAGTTCTAGTGCTCCCCTTTTGCCTTCTTCTGTCCCATACTCCTAGCCTGAAAGTACTCTGTAAGTATGCTTTCAGCTTTGCATGTTGCGGAAAGCATTACTTGACCTCCCTCTAACTTGTGTGTACAAAGACACCTACATGATTTTAATTATCGTATCATTTTTTTTCCAGAAAACACCTACTGGATGTTATCTGGTTATTAGAAACATTTTTGCCACCAAAACAAAAGAAATGTAGAAGAACAAGTAAGCCAGATAATTCCTAATCTTTTAGCCTTCTAGAATACCCTCTTTAAAATATGCAAATGGAAGGATACATATATGTGTGCACTTCTGTGACCATGGCAGTGAAATCAGCTTATGACAAACCTGTTTCACCTTTGTCATTTGATCCTAACTACATCCTTTTCCTGGTATATATTCACAGCACATGTTGGCTCTTGCTGTGCACCACATCTACTTTTTCATTTTTCCTAAGCATCTCCAAGGCGTGTAACCTTCACAGGCCTAAAATCTACTAATCATCCTTCCCTATGGGGCACATAGAACTGACGATGATCATGCCCTCACCTTGGTGCCAGCATGCTACTATTTCTATCAGCTCCTCTCTCCCTAGAGAACCTTCTCCTTTTCACTTCATCTGCTATCTCTCATGTCCCAAGCTCACAGTATTCTCTTATGCAAAGCAATTTAGGTCAGTCTTTCCTTTGATGACTCTTAGCAATCTGAAGAGGTTTTTTACATCTCATAAAGGAGTCTAAACCTTAAAAAGAGATATAAAATCTTGAATGATGGCTACCTATTCATGGAGCGTGCAGAAGAAAAGCAGTCATTTAGTTTCTCAATCTTCTTTTGCAGCCTGAGTCTTAGAGTAGGATTAGCAGCACTAGCTTAGGCTGTGCTCCCAGTTGTGGGGCAGTAACCATGGTAACCATTCTCCAAGATGATCCCAGGGGATTCTGACTCTTGGTAGTGACCTATGTTTAAAACCCCTCCCACATTCTACCAGCTTTGGTCTGTGTGACCCATAAAACATGGAAAGGGCAATGTTATATCATTTCCAGGGTTATAAAAGACATTACCTCAGCTTTTGTTGTGGTTTCTCTCTCTGTGTCTCTCATCGTTTGCTCTGGGGGAAGCAAATCTACAGAGAGGCCAATGTGGAGAGGAGCTGACACCCTTTCCAATAGCCATGTCACCTTTTGCGTGAGCTTGGAAGTGAACTGTACAGTCCCAGTCAAACCTTCAGAGACTGCAGCCCTGGCCAACAGTTTGGCTACCATGTCATCAGCAGCTCTGAACCAGAATCAGGTAGCTAAGCCACTCCCAGTTTCCAGACCATCAGAAGTCCTGTGAGATGATAAATGTTTGCTGTTTTAAGCTGGCCCATTTGGGACAATTTGTTATTTAACACAGAGCCAATATAAGAGTAAAGCCATGAAGCTTCTCCGTGTTTACTTTCCACCTGTAAAATAATGTGATATATTCTTACGCCATAGAAATAGTTTCTAAATTAAATACAATGATAATAGGCATTGGGAATACCTATTTAGGAAGGAAAATGTTACTTAAATCCAAATTTTTATGATCGCTCTCTCATTTACCATACAAATAAAATATGTAAAGAGGAATCTCTAAGTTTAACAGTTTTGGGGATACAAGAATTGTGATTTGGGGCATACACACAGACTGGGTGGTCTTTAATATGTCTGAAGAATAAAGAGGGGCCAGGTACAGTAGTAATCCCAGCACTTTGGGAGGCCAAGGTAGGTGGATCATCTGAGGTCAAGAGTTTGAGACCAGCCTGACCGACGTTGTGAAACTTGGTCTCTACTAAAAAACAAAACAAAACAAAACAAAAAATTAGATGGGCATGGTGGTGGGCACCTGTAATTGGAGATACTTGGGAGTCTAAGGCACGAGAATAGCTGGAACCCAGGAGGCAGAGGTTTCAGTGACCCAAGATCACGCCATTGCACTCCAGCCTGGGCTACACAGCAAGACTCTGTCTCTAAATACATAAATAAATAAATAAATAGGAGGTTGTAGGTTTTACAAAAGGATTAAGTGCTATTTATTGACTTTTCAGAAAACTCATTGGCACAAGTAATGTTTTGAGGAACTGGAAAGTTCTGACTGGTGGTAGGTAAAACTAGTCTTAGAGTTGCAGAAGGTTGTTCCAGTAGCTATTAGGTAAAACTGGTTTCAAGTTACAATAGGCAGCTTCAGCAGCCAGATTCGCACAGAATTATATTCTTAGAGTAATGTTGTATGCCTTGAGTGCTTTTTTACCCCTGCACTCTTGACTCTGTTTTGGTTGAATATGACACGAAATGCCCTAATTCATCTGATAAACTTTCACAATTCCTTATATAAATCATTTATGAATGCTATTTTTGATAATTTTGGGGGGGTTAGGAAGGAAATGAATATTGAAATTTTTTCTTTTTTAGTCAGCCAACAAAAATAGTGAGCATTTATCCATGTAATTATACTTTATCAGAAGGATACAACAAATTTTTTTTGTCCAAGATCTCTTTATATTCAGAGTTAAATTTTTAATCACTGCAAAGAAGTGAAGTATCACTAAGATAGTTTGCGTTGCTTAATCATATTCCTTGGCCTCCAGGCAACCATTAGTCCTTACAGGACACTTAAAAAAAAAAAAAAGACTTAGTGTCAAATTAGTTAGTTAATTAAATTAAATATCTATGGAATGTAAACAGACCCTCTTGAAAGTCAGTTGGAAAGTGTTTGGCAGATAGACATTCAGCAGTTGAGTGATAATTTTTCACAAATCATGACCTGTCCATATAACCTCTCTGGACTTTGAAAATTCTATGCTGTACTTCAATATATTTGGTGATTTCTACAGGTTCCAATTGATTTTCCTGGCACATGTCAGGAAATCATTTTGCATGTGTCTCAATGAGGAAGATACATAACTTTCCTTCCCTGTGAGTATCTCTCTTTTTATGTCCTGTCAAATACATTCAGTATTATGCATATATACCATTAAGATCTGTCCCTCTGTTCTTCTGCATATGTAATGACTTCCATTTAAACTAAACTTAGAAATCCATGTAAAACTCAATGATTGTACTGTTATTCAAATATTATGATACAGCGATAATTGGAAAAGTAGATAATTTCTACTCTTGTCTAAGTTTATAAATACGAGGAACAACAATTTTATCAAAATGTATACATTTTATTGGTGGGTTATTAATGCTTTTAATATAGATTTTAAGATATCCTGATCTTAAGAAAGTTAAAACTTGAATGAAAGATTTTATAAATTGAGGAAGTAACATGCTGATTGCCTCTTCTATATGGAACGTTTTTATATATCGCTTTATCTAAACTTACCAATGGCCTTTTGAGGTTTCAGATAGAGAGAATGATGCTCACAAAAATTAAATAATTTGCTTAGGTACATAGAATGTAAGAGACCAACTCAGAATTTAACTCCCATTCTTTCCTCCAAATATTGTGCTCATTCTAACATACATGATGGAGTTTGGATATTTGTCTCCTCCACATTTCACATTGAACTGTAATCCCCAGTGTTGGAGGTGGGGCCTAGGAACATGTGTGTGGGTCATGGGGGTAGTTTCCTCATGAATGGCTTCCTGTAATCTATTCTGAAGGTAGAGCTGATAGTATTCACTGATGAGAGAGTTCAAATCATCAAGGAAGACGCTAAATTTTTTGACCCAGGAAACTAGAAGAATCAATTGACACTTACTGAAAGAGGAAAGACTAAGATCAAGGCTTTGGTGGAAAGGTCAGCATGTCCACTTTAGATGTAATCAATTTGACATGCCTAGTATATATCAAGAAGTTGCCTGGTAGGCAAGAGGAAAAACAAGGCTAGAGTTCAGGGAAGAGATAACAGGTCAAAAATATGAACTTGGGTGCCAGTAGCACGCATATGATATTTAAAGCCATAAGTCTTGATGAAATCACCAGAACAGATTTGGTGATTTCGTTAGTGGCTTGGTACCCTCCCTGCTATAATGAGTTCTGATTGTTAAAAAAGACCGGCACCTCCCTCTCCCTCTTTCTGTTTCTCACCATGTGACATACCTGCTTTCCCTTTGCCTTTGCTGTGATTATAAGCTTCCTGAGGCCTCACCAGCAGCAGAGGCTGGCACTATGCTCCTTGCACAGTCTGTATAGCCATGAGCCAAAATAAATCTCTTTTCTTAGATATTCCTTTATAGCAACACAAAATGGACGAATACAACATACTATCACTTTTCAAAGGATGCTATTAACTTTACTGTAGACTTTAGTCTGTTCCTACTAAAGCAGCATCAGTTTGAAAGAAAATTCTATCTATGTTTAACCTGGGAAATGGAAAAGAATCTAGTACTTGTGCTTGGTAATCAGGCTATTACTGAGCTCACATTACATGTGCAAGCCTTTCCTCATAAAACTTCACAACTTCTCATTTAAAAGCCATTTCAGCCTTGGTTTCAGAAAGCGAAACAAAAAGAAATAAGACACAATGATTACCATCAAGGAAATCAAAGATTTGCCTAGAAAATAATTAATTGTATCCATAATGACTCAAAAAAGGCAAGTGTCCAAAATGCAGGTTGTTGATGCCAAATATTTTCTTTTACCATCTTAGTGATGGGCTGCTGTCATGCCTAAAATGTCTGCATATGTTAATGAGGGAATGCTGGATATACATACATTTATTTTCCTAAAGAAACACACAAGTAATAAAAGAAGAATTTTAATTTTATTGCCTTTATTCCCAGGATCTCTCTCCAGTTACTTAAATAAAATGGTTTTTAATTAAGAAGACTCTCTACAGAGGGACTGTATGAGTCAAATAATGACAAAACTCCATAGAGACACCTTAGCTATTCGGGGTGATATGTAGGCTATAGTTATAGAAACCATTTTTTCTAACCTTCCGGATGCAACAAAGGCCTTTTGTAATTTTGGTGTTCCATCTGAAATGTTACGATAATCTCTCTTTGTTTCAGACTAAAACCATATTTTTGTCTACATAAAAATGCTTATTATTGTATAATTCTCCTCAAATGACAAACATGCTATCAAAGCAAAATAATTTTATATATAAATTATTTTAACAGTAAATGATCAATTATTAAAATACAGATCAAACCATAACATGCTAGAATTTGCAGAAATAATCTTGACTAGCTTCTTTTCCAGTTGAGAAAACTAAGACTCAGAAACCCTAAGTAATATTTTACTTAACTGTATATACCTGTTAAGGTTGAACTCGTTTTTGGTCAAACACTCACTGTTCTGGTGATTCCATCAAGATTCATGGCTTTAAAAATCATATGCATGCTACTGGCGCCGAAGTTGATATTTTTGGCCTATTATCGCTTCTCTGAACTCTAGACTTATTTTTCCTCTTGCCTACCTGGCAACTTCTTGGTATATGCTAGGCATTTCAAATTGATTACATCTAAAATCGAGACCCTGACCTTTCCACCAAAGTCTCGGTCTCGATCTTTGCTCTTTCAGTAAGTGGCAATTGATTCTTCTAGTTTCTTGGGCCAAAAAGTTTACCATCATCCTTGATGACCTAAACTCTCTCATCAGTGAACACTATCAGTTCTGCCTTCAGAATAGATAGAGAAAGTTATAACCATACTTCTTACCATCTCCCCTTTCCCTTGTCCGTGTCAATACCATCTATCATATGCAGAGTTCCAGTAGCCTCTAACACATCTCCCTATTTCTACCTATGTCTTTTTGAAGTCTATTTTTCACACAATAGCCTGAGTGATTGTATTAAACTCTAAGTCAGTGTATATCTCATCACTAATCAAAGCCCTCCAAGAGGCTCCTTTTCGACGCAGAGTAAAAGTGAAAGCCCTGCACAGGCTACGGGATGTTTCCTTCTATAGCCATCTCCTCCTAGCCTTTCCTTCCATAGCCATTCCCTCCTTCTCACACCACTCCCTTTGCTAACCTCCTCTACTAATTCCTGCTACTTACATGTTTACTCACTATGTTCTGGTCTCCCTGGTTCCTTGCAGTGAATTCTTGACATGTGTCAGGCAGCTTCCCCTATCATGCACATTGCTTCATCGTGGAGGTTGCTATCTCAAATGTTCATGTGCCTAATCTTTTACTGTCTTTAAATCAATGCTTCAGTGTCACTTTGTCAAGGAGGTCTTCTCTGACCACTTTCTTTAAAATTGCAACCCTAGCTCCCAGCATCCCCTGTCTCCCTTTTCTAATTAGAGTGTAAACTCCATGAAGGCAGAGATTGTCTGTTTTGTTCAATAATTTATACATCATATAGAAGACATTAAATGGCATACAGTCTGTGTTCGAAGAAAAATTTAATGAGTGAGTGAGTGAATGAATGGATGAATGAAAATGAATAAATGCTTTTGGTAATGGATAGTGATCTATCAAAACATTAAAACATTGGGAAAATATCTACGTAAGGGCCCCTCAATTTCCATACACACACACACACACACACACATATAAATCTGTAGAATCATAGTCTTAAAGAAAATGTTTTTTATTTTCTTTTTGCACATGAATCATCGTTAGTGACATTTTGGCTATTTAAAGGCTATGGTATCATGTACATGGTTTTTCCATTCCAAAAGTGCCAAAGTCACCTGGGAGCTGATGTTATTCTGGGTCATTTGAATTTGTTCTTTCTGTCTTTGAAAGAAAATTATCAGTGATTGCCTTATTTAATGGTTACAGCTTAAAATGGTGTTGTAGATAATTAGTGGAGGTGAGATGGTGAGTATCTGATTGACATTCTCAGTTACAGATTGTAAGAAATATAATTTGTATTTTTTTAAGCAATATGCTTAGCTTTGTGGATGTGGAGTGTGGAATGATAAACATTGAAGACTGAGAAAGGTGGAAGGGTGGAAGTGGGGGAGGGGATGAGAGATGAGAAGTTATTTTGGGTACAATGTACATTATTTCAGTGATATTTACACTAAAAGTCCAGAGTTTACCAGTACACAATATATCCATGTAACAAAACTGCACTTGTAGCCCTTACATTTATACAAATTTTAAAAACTAAAAATAAATAAATAAATAATATATATAACTTTAATAAAGGATAATTGTAGAAATCTGCTCAACATTTACCTAAGACCACTCCAGTCCTAATCCCACTTAAACCATTTCTTCATGCGTCTCTGCTGCATTTATGCAAGCAGTTACCTTATTTGTAAAACTTAAACTTTAAGTAACTATGAATAAGTTGTGAGGTCTTTAACATAAAGAGCATACTCTACATTTCTCTGAACTTGCCATAGGACTGGTGACTCAGGATTCAACAAATGATAGCCAGTTTGAATGAAAACTAACCAAAATAAAGAGTGTGAATATTTACTTAAGACCACTGTGTAGATTCTTTGTGTCTTTGAACACAATGTAAAAGGGCTCATTAATTTTATCAGTTTAGTGCAAGGCTGTGTCAGTGCTCTTAATTTCTTAGCATAAACTCCTAGCAGGCAGGACTTTGTTGAACTTTTCTCTGAACAGCAGTGTGTGCAAACGGACGCTTAATAAATGCCATTAGACAATGATCGCTGGTGTTTAATATTTATTGAGCACCTATAGGGACCTTGAGACCTTGGTCCAGGATGAAAAGCTTAAAAAAAAGCCTGTATCTAATTAATGAAAACATGGTCCCTGCTCCCAAGGAGCTTATCTGCTAAAGCACACAACACTGATGTGGGTGCACAAAGAAAATTATTTTTTTTAGCTAAGTGCCGAAAACAACCACCTTTATGAAATTGCAGAATTTATCTTGTTCTCCTTTTAACTTGTTTTCTTTGTGAGGACCTCATGTTAAATGTCTGACAAAAAAAAGTCAAGGTAGAGGATTCTGGAAACAGACCAAGGAGATGAGGCAATGAAGAAAATAGGATGGTAATAGATGGTGTGCTGGTTGGCTATATGGCTAGGGGGATGGAGGAGTTGGGGAGAAATAGAATTTCTGTAGGTGCTCCTTATGTTTTTTAAGTTTTTCAGTGATTATAATACACCATCATTATCATGCTTCATTAATATTTAAGTTCACATTGCAAAGGAAACCAAATAGGGATGAATCAAATGTTGATTTTCTTTCTTTTGAGCAAGCTAAAAAACACAGCAGTGACAGACGGCAGGACTGGCATGGATCTAAAGCATACAACAGTGTATTGCAAATGTGCTGTAATTGGGATGTTTGTCCTCCAAACCTTATGTTGAAATATGATCCCTAATGCTGGAGGTGGGACTCAGTGAAGGATGTTTGTATCATGGGGGCAGACCCCTTCATGAATTACTTGGTGTTGTCCCGAAGGTAATGAGTGAACTGTCACTTTTATTGGTTCCCATAAGAGCTGGTTGTTACAAAGAGCCTGGCCCTTCCCCTCTCTCCCTTGCTTTCTCTTTCTATGGGATCTCTGCACATGCTCCTCCTCTTTGCTTTCCATCATGAGGGGAAGCAGCCTGAAGCCCTCACTAGAAGCAGATGCGGGCACCATGCTTCTTGTACAGCCTGCAGATTTGTTATCCCAATAAACATATTTTCTTTATAAATTACCTAGCCTTAGGTATTCCTTTATAGCAACACGAAACAGACTAAGACAGCATTGTTTCCTAATGCATTCATTTGTAGACTGCCAGAGATTAGTGAATGGGAATAAACTAGAAAATAGTTATGAATTACAGCTCTATTTTTACTTTTATCATAAAAATTTAACAAGTTTTTCATTTATTTTCATTTCATAACTTGTATATAAGAAGGTCAATCAGCACAGGTAAGTGTTAGCTATATGTGACAGTAACATCTGTTCATATAATTAAAATGTTTGTTTTATGCAAAAAATTTATTGAAGAAAATAAGTGTCATTCCCAATGTACACAAAGTTATCTTTTGTCGAGCATTTTCTGTTTGATGTTTAACTATGTCATAATTTCATTCCCGGTTTCCCAGTATGGAATGATAGTGTATTAGGGACATTAGATTAATAGTCAAAATCCAAAGGAATTGAAGTTTGGGAGCAAACCAAATAGATGTTAATAGCTAAAGTCATAGAGAAACTAAAAGCAGAGACAACAATGATGGTTCACAGCAAAGGAAAATATCAAGTTAGAGCTGTGAGAACCAGTCAAGAAGTTGAAAACCCATTGCTTATTCTTGAAGCCAATAATTCTTAGTTAGGGTCAGTCTTAGACTAAAACTATAAAAGGCATTGCAATGCAACTAATACATAGTTACTTATACACGCGCGCGCACACACACACACATATCATACCTCACACTGTCTCAGACTGAGTAAATTAAATAATATAATATCTGAATAAAGTTAAGGAAAGACTACAGGTGCAAGAAAATTAAACGAGATGACAAGATTGTTGTGTCACAAAAGATGAAAATCCTTTCACTATGTGCTTGGCTTCTTTGTCACTGGTCCTATTGTTAATGACTCCCTTCTTCTAATCACATCATGTTGCACTTAAATTTGACTCTATTTCAAGGCCTCTCTCAAAAGCCATCTAATAAGGTCCCTTATCTGGTTCATTCAAACAGATGTGATCTTTTCATTCTCTGAACTCTCTTAACATTTTTTAGATGGTTCATTTGAAAGCTATTATATTGTGTTGTGCTTTATTATTATTTTTGTATGTGCCTCATTCTTCTTAAGTAAAATAGATGCTACATTTGGGTATGACTTATTCATCGTTGCAGATCCTGAAAGGTTTAGCACAAGTACCTGCACCTAGTCAAGAAAGAAAAAGTAGATTTTAGTTGTGATGTTTGTAAGCGTGGAGAAAAAGGCCTGGCCTTAAACATATAGTTGGAAAGTCATGTGTACCTACATCCCGTCATAACTGTGCCTATAGGTGCCCACTGTAGTTAAGACCCTTAACAATTACTAATAATTTAGTAGGATTAGTACCAATAAACTAGTAGGATGTTTTGGATAATTATGTACAAGGAGACCAAAATAAACATTTTGAGACTTGGGACAATATTTTGCTATAGAACTTTGTAACTTTACTCTTTGGGAAATACTGTGTTCACATAGTGAAGGTGGATATGAAATTCCTTTTGAATTTCATGGGCATCCTAGAACTCTTGTTCAAATTCACCTTTTATCCTTTGATAAACCAACATTTAGATCCAATTTGTTCAGTCTCATTTCAGGCAGTATTGCTGACAGGAACTCCATCATCTCAAAGTATTTATTAAGATTTTAACTTGTGCTAATCACTGTGAAGTATACAGAAATGAACTGGACAAAAATCTTATTCCTGCAAGCTTCCTAATGTACTAGGGGAGCTCAAGTCTACTTTAGAAAAGGGATAAGGAGCATGAAAGTTGCAGGAGGTGCAGGGTAAGAGGGTGGAGGAGGCATCTCCCTTGAGATCTGAAGGATAGGTAAAATTTTAATTAGAGGCCAAGGGAAAGAACAGTGCATTGAGGAAATTGCAACTGTCATAGGAAATGGACCATCACTTTTGTCTCCAAGACAGAAAGACACCTAAAATTGTTGGGAAGGATGACTGCTTTCCAAAAGCGCATCCAGTGTCTTTTCTCTACGGAAGGTAGATTGCTAGCCATTTCTTCACAGTCATTTCATTCTTCTGTCAAGCGGGGACACTTTAAGTGTTAACTAAACCCTTGACTTCAGAATAAGTGCAACTTGGAGGGAAAAAAAGATAGTGCAAGATAAATCCAGTAAGGTGGATGATCTTTCTGTCCCTAATCGTTCCAGCTTTTTTAGCCTTGAGAAGTAAAGGTGCAGATATGGTTTTCTGGTCTGTGTCTTGGGGAAGGGATGGAGTTGTTGAGAGTAGTAAGCAGTAAAAAGGCATTCTGTGTTGCCCTGGGAGGTCCCTGCTCAGTACTTAGTAGCACATGACTGGCACTTGAGATGGGGAATTTGGGGAGTTAACCAGTGTGCACTAAAGCTTGTTGGAAAGGTTCCCTTGGGGAATTACACATTTTAGTGGAACAATGAAATTTCATCGACTGAGAAAGGCTAAACAAAAACATTTACCAAAGGTCCTGGGAAGTAGAAAAAGCACTAGGAGAACTGTGAGAGGAAATTATTCTATGAAGCACCACATACTCTAGTTTGCCCGTGAGGCTTTCTCTCTTCTGCACTGGTCTGCTCAAGCCCATGGCAAGCACCTGCATGCAGCACCTGGTCTGGAGGGCCTTACTCTCGCTGTCTAGTATCCCAGCTCTTGACAGCTACTGCTGGGTCTCTGAACTGGGACCTCTGTTGTCACAACTACTCAAGGCTTCTAGCTGCCAGTGAATCTTCCCTGATGAAATGGTCCATCTCTCGTAGAGCCAGGCTCTGTCTGTATTCTAAGTTGAGAATTAGATAAACTGGTGAACAATACCTAGGACCATGAATTAATTGAAGAGATCTAGATGGTACCCATAGGAACTTCTCTCTTTTCCCACAAAACAAAGTCTTTTGAAGGGCATCTCTAATAGAGTGATGTTCATGCTGGGTAATGGTAAACATTGGTAATGGTAAACACTGATGATGGTGATGATAATGTTAATAAGAAAAATGATCACAAGCATAATAGAAAACTCATAGCATTTCCTATGTCCCAGACTTTTTTTTTTTTTCTTAGAAATGGGATCTCATTCTGTGGCCAAGGCTAGTGTGCAGTGGCATGATCATAGCTCACAACAGTCCCAAACTTCTGGGCTCCAGTGATCCTCCCACCCCAACCTCTGGAGTGGCTAGGACTACAGGTGCATACTACCATGCCTAGATAGTTTTTAAATTATATTTTGTAGGGACAGGCTCTTCTTATGTTGCTCAGGCTAGCCTCAAACTCCTAGGCTCAAGTAATCCTCCAGCTTTGACCACCCAAAGCATTGGGATTACAGGTGTGAGCCACTGTGCCTGGCCAGACATTATTTTAAGTGCATTACATAGGTTAGATGATCCACCAGGAAGACATGATGTGTAAGCTAAAGCCTTCCAATGTTACCTATACATAGCTCCTATGGCAAAGACTGACTGGATGCTCAAAAACTATTCTTTCTTCCTGGACACATAAAAAGATTACATATTCCGGTCTTCCTATGATTAGGGATGAAATTTCTGGTCAACGGAAGGTGGGTGAAAGAGTTTCACATCACTGCCTGACTGGGCCATCACATGTCACAGGTAATCCTTAACATTCTTCCCTCTTGGATGGTAGGATGCAGAGGATCTAGTGGAGGACTCCAAGGAGACCCTAATGCATTCTTTCACACTTGAGGTTCTGTGAGCAAGTTAAGGTCCATCGAAAATTATTTGTGTGACTATTTCCTCAGTCCTTCCCAGGATGGTACATAGTTAGTGGATGCATATGAGTTACTTTAATTCCTTACATTCATAGATCTCTTAGGCCATTAGATCTCAAGTTTTCTCTGGACTCTGAGAAAGTCTGCATTAGGGGATAACGGTCCCATAGGTGGAAAAAGCCTAGATCCCTGTGTCACCCTTTGACGGAGAATTTTGCACTTGGCTTTGCAGAAGGGAAAATGAACTATTTTTGTGTAGACTCACTAAGATTTGGGAACTTCTTTATTAACACCTCATAGATTAGCCTGCCCTGGATAATTCCTCTTTCACCAGCTCTTTCAGGAATAAGTTTTCTCCTGTCTTCTTAAAGTGTTGCCGCATAAAAATTTATCTGTTTGGAGATAAAACATTTATACAACTTTCCTGTTACGTTCAATCATCACAGTACAATAGGCCTTTTTTTTCTTTTTCTTTTGTTTTTTGTCCCGGCTTTTCTTCAGGAACATCATCAGGAACAGAATGATTCAATCTGGCTTGAAGGATGGGGTATCTACCCAGAAAATAATAGGGAATTTCTTACCAGTGGTAGAAGATAGGCTGAAGAGACCAAGGGAAATACTTGAGAAAAAACCTTGTGAAAAATGCATTCCTTGAAGCGAAGGGAAGGTTCTGAAATGTGCCCATTATTCTAAGAGTCCATGAATTTTTTCAACTGTCTAAATGGCTAGGTGGAAAATGATGAGATTCTTATGACTCGGATACATAGACTAAGTTAAAGCCTCTGTTTAAATGGAGGTGCATTATGCGGTTTGAATTCATTGTGGATGGGGAGTTTTCATGGATCCACAGTCATCCTAAACCCTTTCAGTCACCTTAAATTAGCAGGTGAAAAACTGTCTTCCTAGTCTTTGATCTACCAATGAAGTATCCAAGCCCAGTATATAAGTAACTTATTCTAAACTGCTTCTTACGGTCTTCATTGCCTTATAAGGGCTCCCATGCCACGTAAAACTCATTTTGAATTTTGTGCATTTCATATGTTAATCTGTGTTATGTCAGTTTGCATATTAGACTCAATGGATGGAGGATGGAGAAAGCAAGTAACACAGTGAAGACGGGTCAATATGCATCACCTCCAGAAGCTAATTCCAAGGGCTCTCTTTTCTAGGAGGGAAGTTAGGCTAAAGATCTCTAAAGTGTCTGATAAGTGTTAACGTCTGATAGTACAAAACAGAAAAGATGTTGGCGATGTTTATGTATCCTCTCACCTATGCTCTAAGTGGATTGAATAATGCAACACTTAGTGAAATCCTAGGGATTCTTTCATTGTCTGCTTTCACTAGGCTTGCAAGTGGGTGGTTGTGGGGATGAGGAAGATGGAGCAGAACCCTGCTATACAAAGAGAAGATGCATTCTTGCCTCATTGCTTTGCATGTTCCCAACTAAACTATATGTTACTTAAGCAGAACACAGTTTTATAGTCTTTTGTAAAACCTCCTCCCCATCCCTAACCAGTACTACTCAGTAAATGTCTCAGCATTTAATAGATGCTGAAATTGATTTACTGATCTCCATATGTGACAAACTGCATGCTGTCATTATGCATGACTCATATTTATGAATTGTTAGGAAAATAATGACTAATTGTATTTTTTAGAAATGACATGAAGCTTAGCACTCTTAAAGACATTTATACAAAACTTTATTATGAAGACAGTCTTTACTGTTTGAGCAATCATGCACTACTTAAAGCCTCCAAGTTATAATAATAAGAACATTAAGTTTATAGCATAGATATTAAAATATTTGAATATTTTAATAAAGCAAAATGGTAAACACTTTTGAGTTTAACTCTTTCCTTCTTAATCTCCCCTACTTCATTGGAATAAGCCATTACTTTGGATGTTGTCTATATAGGAGCAACAAAACTTTAACTCAATCCTCCATCTACTAGGTCTGACAAATAAATTGACATAACACAGATTAACATACTAAATGCATACAAATTCAATACAAGTTTGACATGGCATGGGAGCCCTTATGAGGAAATAAAGACCTTGAAAGGCAGTTAGAATGAGTTACTTATATACTGGGCTTGGGCACTTAATTGGTAGATTAACAACAAGGAAGGTAAAGATTCGTTTAACAAGGTTTCTTTGTATAGAATTCCTTTGGCCTCAGCTTTCTCATCCTTGGGGATAAGAACGTTGCATCGTCACATGGACATTTTATCTTCTGTTTTTAAGAAACAGCCCAAAGGTCACAGTGATCTTTTTGCAAATGCTGTTTTATTTAAGTGCCTTTAACTTAAATAGTCAAAATGGCAGAGTGGTGTATTTCCGACTCCTTCATCTGTAACATTTTTTTCCTTAGGACTGACCTCTTGATAGGGAGCATATTGTCATTTCAGGCTTATGTAGTACCCACATGGTGTCATTCATACCTGGAAATTTAAGACCAATAGCATTTGTTGAAATAAATTAGAATTTTTAATCACAAACATCCATTGGATACCTACTATTTTTCAGGCAGTGTGCCAAGCACTTTAGGTCATGAGAAAAACAAGAGGAAAAAGGAAAGTCATACTAAGATAAAAGAGCAATGAATTTCCCTGATTTGATCACTGTATATTGTATGCATCAAAACATCAGCTGGGCATGGTTGTTGCACCTGTAATTCCAGCACTTTGAGAGGCTGAAATGGGTGGATCACTTGAGGTTAGGAGTGCAAGACCAGCCTGGCTAACATGGCAAAACCCCGTCTCTACTAAAAATACAAAAAAATTAGCTGGCCGCAGTGGCATGTGCCTGTAATCCCAGATACTCAGGAGGCTGAGGCACAAGAATCACTCAAACCCGGGAGGCACAGGTTGAGAGAGCCAAGATGGCACTGCTGCACTCTAGCCTGGGTGACAGAGTGAGACCCTGTCTCAAAAAACATAAACAAAACCAAAAACCATCACTAAATATCCCATAAAAATGTACAATTATGTATCAACTTTAAAAATTAATTTTTAAAAAGATAAAAGAACAACTAGAGGAAAGAAGATTGTGATTTCTTAAAGAAAAGACATTTTGCAAACTCGGTTTTATAAATTAATGCACTGGAACATTTAGCTCCTTTCAGAATGGCATGGAATAAATCCTGATTTCAGTTCTTAAGGGTTCCTCTGTTAAAATTCTCAATCAGTGTAGATGGTGTGGCTAACTCGGTTAATTAGAAAACACAGGCCTGGGGTTGGTGGCACCAGGGTTGACCTTGTTGTAGAGCAGTCAGTTCCACTTGTTTCATTGACACAAAATGTGCCCAGCCTAGTAATCCTAGAACAGTGCTAATCAAAGTGTGGTTGAGAGATCCCTGCTGGACCGTGGGACACAAAGACAGTGAGAGTAAACAATGAGAAAGAATTTAGAAACTTTCATAATAATTTATAGACTAATTTTATGCCTGTTGAACCTAATAATAATTTTAAAATTAGAGTTGGTATTTTGGATATTTTTAAATTTTTATTTTTCTGTTAAATGACTTTTAGCACATTTTACAAAAGTATTGACTCACAATATATTATAAATAAAAACAAAATCAAAACATATCTTTCGTCACAGATAATTTGGAAAGAATTGATACGGAATATATTGTCTTGGATGCATGTCTTGGATACAGGCACTAGCTCCAGGCTGCATCTGTTGAAATGCCAACTCCATCATTTTCTAGCTATAAGATCCTAGGCAAATTGTTTAACTTCTCTGTGCTTCACTTTTGTCATTTTAGTGTGGGGTAACATTTGCATTACCTCATTGGACTGTTGTGAAGACGTGAAACACTTAGAACAATGCCTGGCACATGGTAAGGGCTCTTGTATCCTTGGATAGAAGGCGTAAGGCAGCAGTATGGCATCATAGCTGTGGTGACAATGTAGGGAGTTAGAATCTCAGAGGCAGTTTCCACTGGCCCATTGGATCCCACAGGAATCCTCTCCAGAAGTAACCACTTTGATATGCTGAAAGAATCTAACCCTTCAGAAAGCATAAAAGTTTTGTAATTTTATTATAGCCTGTCGTATAGCATAACAATGAATGATAAGAGATTGTTTACAAGCTAACTTGGTCCAAGGCTATTTACATATTTACATATTTCTAAACCGTTTCTGTCTAATGTACCTCATTCCTCCCATTGATTGAGATCGAGTGCCTTCATATCATACCTATATCCACCTCCACTGGCAGATGAGTTCCATTCTTCCTTATACTTTTTTCCCCATACTGACAGATATGTTTCTATTCCTTTATCTTAACCTTGCTCTATAAAGTAATTTATGGGAGTGGAGCACGTATTTGATTCCTATACCCTCTCCCCAACTCCAGATTTTCCTTCTCTTGCTATTGCTCAAGATCAATTACATTCTTATTCTCTAATGTACCTCTTGAATAGTAAGCACATTCAATCCAGGAGAAAAACAGATGTAATTTAGAGAAAAAAGTCAAGGTAAGGCACTGGAAACTTCTTTCAATATTGGCTTATTTGTCCAGTTTCTATGTTTGTGGAATGACAGAATTAATTGTTTATGTGTTTGACTGATATGTTTGGGGCTCAGCTCTACTTCTTAAAGCTCTGTGAGCTTGGGCAAATCTATGCAATTTGAGCCTGAGTTTTCTTATTGTCAAAATGATGACAATTATCTTGATTTATATGGCTATTGTGATAAGCCGTAATAGCCACCATTTAATGAGTGATGCTATATATTCTATGGAATGAATAAATTATATCTAACATTTAAATTATACATAGATTGTAATCTAAACAATGACTTAGGAAGGTAGGCATGGTTATCTCCCCAGTTATAGATAAAGAAACTTGAGTTTAAAGACTGTTGGTAATTTTTTTCTGGGTAACACAACCGGTAAAATTAGAGCTGGGGTTTGAATTGAGGTCTTTGACTGAAAACCCATATTTTTGCCTTTTTAACTTCAAGGGAGTTGACAGAAGTGAGTGTGCCTTGTAAACCAAGTTTTTGATATCACATATTCTCATCATCTATTCCACTTCCAGAAAACTCCGTATCAGGTCAGTAGTGTGATCTTCAAAGCCCACCAGCAATCAGTCCCAATTAATTTCCTAAGCAAGAGGAGTTAACACTAAACTGTTGTATTCCAAAGCAGCCAGAAAAGTCTGCCATTTTTAGTTTTTGCTGCAGGCATCTTCACTGGTGAACCAGTTGCCAAACCAGATCTCTTTTTGAGGCTTGCTCAAACTCTTTGGGCTCATTTGATAAAGAAGCCGACTCCAAACCATGCCTAATCTTTTGCTCCATGGGTTCTATGTGGGAATTGGCTCACAAGCTGCTCTTCTAGGGGAAGGGGGAAAGTGAGAAAAGAGAGAGTTATGGACTGCGAAAGCTTGCCCGACAGGCTATCTTTCCTGGAATTAGCTAGAAAAGCAAAAATGGATGTTATTAGAGGGCAAATGTCTGGCATTCCTGTGTTCGTTGGGCATTGCCATTGGTAAGACTCCTTAATGGTTGAGCTTGGAAGGTATACACAACAGCTGTGCCCAGAGATAGCCCACATTGAGCACAATTAGGGTAATATTTCCTTCATTGCCTGAGCAATGGAAAAGAAGAGCGAAACAAATGTATCAGGCTTTCATCTCAGGCATGGGGAGACAGGGGATGCCAGACAACTACAGAATGGCAGTCCCTCTCACCCAGATATAATTGAGTTGTTTAGTCCATGAAAAATAGTAGCAGAAGTCACTCATATCCAGATATAATTGAGTTTTTTAATCCATGAAAAATAGGAAAGGGGAAAAATATGTATCATCTCACCTTACAAGACAATTAAACCTCTGAATGATCTATAGAGTAATTATGAGAAAACAGTGGAAGGTATTTATGGTAGTGTGCTATCAAAGCAAGTCTTCAAAAAAACTAGCCAGGCACGGTGGCATGTGCCTGTAGTCCCAGGTACTTGGGAGGCTGAGGCAGGAGAATCACTTGAACCCTGGAGGTGGAGGTTGCAATCAGCCGAGATTGTGCCACTGCACTCCAGCTTGAGCAATAGAGGGAGACTCCATCTCAAAAAAATAAAAGAAAAAAAGAAAAAAAGGAAGTCTTATCTCTTCCCAGGTCTGCCACTTTTTTTCTGGGATGTAAGGAAAGTCATCCTGAATTGTGCCTCAGTTTTTCTAATTGTAAATTGGCGATAAGGCACTAATTCTTATAAACATCAGAGATATTTTATAAGAATCAAATATGGCAATAGATGTGATAGTGTTTTGAAATGTAACTATATATGATTACATAAATAGTAAGTATTTAATGGTGAAGAATATTCAGTATCTGATTGCATGCAATGGAAAATAAGGGAAAACTATCAGAGAATCCCTATGTTTATTGTCAGTTTAAAAATAAGCTCTTAAAAATCACACTTAACTAACCACTTCTCTTACATTTTTATTTGTTTTGATTTTTACCTTTTCAGCTTCTCTTAAAAAGTGCTAATTACAGACAATGCTTTACACAAGTTCAGACACATTCTCTTCATGTCTTTTAGAATTCAGCACTTTTCTCAAGAAAATGGTGATTGACAAAATTATCCTAAAGGTAGAGAAACCCTAGATTCCACTTTATGTTTGTCTCATCTGCCAGTGGGGGGAAGAATCAAGAAAAGAATTCAAGAGGCAATTTTGACACACACACATATCTCTATGGCAACATGAAACCTCCCATAGATATGCCTGGAGCTGAAGCAAGGGTGAAGAGCTTGTTCTACATTTCTTTATTCTTCGTTCAGGCTCTGGACTACATACCTACTTGATCTTTCATGTAACCTAAACTTTGGTTTGGATTTCTCTTCTTGAATACCGTTGTCCTTTGCAAAGGCACCTGACTAAGGGGCATCATATAAATATCTTTATAATGAGCACGTTTTTCCAAAAGCAAATGACATTGAAGAGCCACATTTGCTTGGTTTTCTAAATTCTCATGTATTTCTTATAATATTGGTTTCTTTACTTTTACCACCTATGATGGTTAACTTTATGTGTCAATTTGACCGGGACACAGAGTGCCCAGATATTTGTTTAAACATTATTGTGGGTGTGTCTGTGAGGGATTTTTTGGATGAGATTAACATGTAAATAGACAGAATGAATAAAGCAGATGGCCCTCCTAATGTGGGCGGGCCTCGTCCAATTAGTTAAGGCCTGAATAGAACAAAAAGGCTGATCCCCATCTGAGTAAGAGAATGCATCTTGCATTATGACCTTCAAACTGGGACATTAGTTTTTTTTCTGCTTTTGGACTCAAACTGAAAAATCATCTTTTCCTGGGTCTTGAGCCTGCCAGCCTTTGGACTAGAAATTTACCATCAACGATCCTGGTTCTCAGGAATTTGGACTCACACTGGCACTACACCATTGGCTATCCAGCTTGCATACCTACCCCGCAAACCTTGGAATTTGCCAGCCTCTATAACTGTATGAACCAACTCCTTATAATAAACCTCTTGGCTCTGTTTCTCTGGAGGACTGTGACTAATGTAGTAATAATTTGTATTTTTAGTTTTCCTATGAGAAAAGATTGGGCATTCCCTAAGAGTCTATCTTTTCCTACATTGATTTTTCAGGTAAATTTTAACACATCAAGACAGAAAGAAAGGCAAGCAATCAAGCAAGCAAGCAAGAAATAAAGAAATTGCCATGTTTGAGTGTGGGTGTATACATAAGCAACTCATATATGGATAATTTTTCTAAGATAAAGGATCTTTATTATATTTAAACTCATCCTGCTTTTTAAATGTGTATCTAAGTATTCTTACTTGTTTCTTGTTTAGCAATTTGGCTATTAATCCTTCTTTAAAAAATAGTTTGCTAATGTTTTCCATCTAAAATATGTTATAAGATATGGCTTCAAACCTTCAGCTTAAGCATTTCTTCTTTTTCAGGTTTGGATAGGGTTTGGGTCAACTCTGGGTCAAAAATATATTAGGTTAGTCTTTTCAGATTGTATTCATATCCGTATATCAAGAACATACTAAAATTGAAATGGCTTCTGTTGGCTGCCCTCTTAAATCAGTTGACCTTTTGAGTTTCTTTTCCAGTTGTGGTTTTCTCTTTGCACTGTGTCTGTACAGTTTATGTTGAAAGTGGTACAGAAAATAATTTCTTAAAACTTCAAAGCCCTATACATACTTCAGTTTATTTCATGTCTTCCTTAGACCAGATAACTATACATTGCAAAGATTTTTGGAGTAATATGGTAGTATTGTGTTAGAAAGGACAACATGCTGACAAGCAACCCACTCTATAGGTACTGGATTTCTAACTTGGAGTTGTGTAACTTTGGGTAAATCACTGAATCTGATTGATGAAGATAGCACTGACCACATCACAGTACCTGGAGAACTAATGATATAGGACTTGGAAGATTAATTTGTAAGCTGCTAATTATTATAAGCATGCACTAAGTTTTTCTTTATTTTTGAATTATATGGCACTTGATTTTTGATCCCATATCTCTGAAATCTCATTCTTACAATAAATCAAAATAATTATCTCTTATATCCTTGGTATTACAGAATAAGTATACATTCCAAAACCTCTAAGCATATCTAGCTTAGTTATTCTCCAATGTCTTATTGTATGTGGAAATGTATGATATAATTTCTTTGGGATATTTTATTAAAATATGACCCAGAACTTTCTTGCCGGGGCTGCTCAAGGTCTCTGCATTTCATATAGGCAGTTGTCCTTCTGGTGGGATTGATTTGGCCTTGTCATCTCAGGGCCTTTTCTGGTGATAAACAGATCCCCAAGAGTAGTCTTATGTCTTCACAGGATAGATAATGTATACACAGTTTTGAAGGGTAAGACATAAAAAGTAAAGCTACAAGACTTAAATGATTTAACTTAGCACTAAGCTTAGGAAGCAATTTAATAACAGATAAAAATTATAAAAGTAGAAGAATTGTTTAGTTAAAAGAATAATGGAGAATCTGGAGATCTGGATTCTAACCTTGTCTCTACCATGAAATAACAGTGAGATTTTGGGTACAACTTTTAGCTCAAGTTTAGAGTTTTTACTCATTGTTTTAAAAAGGTGTTTGTACTATAGATCTGTAAAAATCTTTTTAGCTCTAACCTCTCTTGGTCCTCTCTTCAGTACATACTCTCTGTTTGTAGGAGATAGCAACAGTAACCCAGGGGGAAAAAACACCTTCTTCTTTGTCTCTCATATTCCATCTTCCAGCTAAGAAAATATGGGAACTGAATTGCCTCTAGCAGTGTGTTATAATAGATTCAATCATTCAAAACAATAAACAATATAAGCTCTCAATGCTTATTATATTGCCACCTTTTAAAGATGTTGGATTAGTTGTGGTTCAGGAACCTGTATGTTTCAACATAAATCAGATCCTCTCAATAATAAAAACACAATTATGAAGATTGAATAATAGCATCCATTTATTAAGTACTTACTATAATAAGTACTTTCCATACTCATCTCATGAAACTTCACCACAGTACTATAAAACAGGAACTCTATCTCCACATTATAGAGGAGGATTCTGACGTTGAACAATATGGCCAAATCACACAACTGGTAAGCAGCAAATTGGGAGATAGATTGTAGTTTTGTGTGGCTGACTTACTGGATTTTCTTGTGATCTATTAGTCATCAAGTGACTTGTACATGAAAACTAATGCATATATCTTATTCTTGATCCAGTGTGCATCTTTAGGAGTGTCACTCAGATTTTCTTCTCTTTAGTTTTTCTACTTTCAAAATAAGAACACTAAAATTCATGTACACCTCACATAGATGTATGGTAATGCACAATAAAGCAATCAGACTTCCAACATAGATATTGCCAAGTTTTCTTTTCTCTTTTCCCTCCGTCCTTCCCTTCTTTCCTTCCTTCCTTCCTTCCATTCTTCCTTTCTTACTTCCTTCCTTCCTTTCCCTCCCTTCCCCTGCTCTTCTCCTTCCTTCCTTCCTTTCTTTCTTTTTTTCTCTTTCTTTCTTTTTCTTTCTTTCTTTCTTTCTTTCTTTCTTTCTTTCTTTCTTTCTTTCTTCTTTCTTCTCTTTCTTTTTCTTTCTTCTTTCTCTCTTTTTTCTTTCTTTTTTTCTTTCTTTCTTTTTTTCCTTCTTCCTTTCTTTCATTTTCTTTTTTCTTCCTTTCTTTCTTCCACACGGTGTTGCCCTTCTCCAAGGCTGGAGTGCAGTGGCACAATCTTGACTCGCTGCAGCCTCAACCTCAGGGACCCAAACAATCCTTCCACCTTAGCCTCCTGAGTAGCTGGAACTACAGGAACATGCCACCACACCTGGCTAATATTTTTGGTATAGGTAAGTTTTCTTTTTTGTAACATTGTACATCCTCAGCTTGATTCTGCAGGAATTCACAATCTTATTTTACAAGTTATTTTACATATCTTTAAAGGTAAAATGACAGAAAAGAAACTGAAGATTTTGACTATACTTAGGATAATCCTGTGTGTGCAAGGAATACCTACTAATTCGCAGTTCTTGATAATGATAAAAATAATTTGAAGCAAGAAGGAACACAGATTATAAATTCGAACATGGGGAGGGGTTTTATGACTTACTATACTTGCTCATGGCTTTACTGTTTCATCTTATAGGCAACGCATTTCCTTAAGAGATACACAGGTTCTAAATAAATATTAAAAAGAATCACTCTGGAAGAAGGTATTTCAAAAAAAGAAGAAGAAATTAAAAACACATTGTTCAACATTCCCTTTAATAATTCAAATCCTCTTTGTCAGACCTCTGTGCCCTGTGTCTGGAATGTTCTCTCTAACTGACTCCCACTTGCCTTTAAAAACTCTCTTGAAATCCTTCTTGACAATAAAAGTGTTTTAGCTTCATTGGAAAGAAATAGGCAATTTCTTGATCAATTTACTCAGAATATATCAATGTCATTTTTATTTTAAAAACTGTGCCCTAAGATTTCTTTTAGAATATAGGACAAAGCATGATTTGATTTTAACATATATGCTGGCTAGAGATAAATTATGTGTATCATTTCATCTTTTATGTGTGAATTACATTTCTCAAGCCACAGCAATGAGGAGTCCTTCAAGAGGGTGAGTGTGGGTCAACACAGCCTTAATCTATAGCTCCAGTTCCCCTTTGGCTTAACTGCTTGAACCAGCCTATTCAAGCCTTTTCTTTAGGGCAGTGGTTCTCAGCTCTAGCTTTACATTAGAATCCAAGAGGATTCTAATCACCTTTGCTAGGAATTCATGCCAGGCCAGTTGAATTTGGGTTCCTCAGGGTAGGGATGGTTTTAAGATGCTCTCTACGT
The DNA here is from genome assembly GCF_003255815.1 of Theropithecus gelada. Classification (NCBI taxonomy): domain Eukaryota; kingdom Metazoa; phylum Chordata; class Mammalia; order Primates; family Cercopithecidae; genus Theropithecus; species Theropithecus gelada. The sequence goes on along the minus strand of NC_037676.1, from coordinate 33,737,466 downwards.
GATAATAAGTATAGTCAGGGTTGAGAACCTCTCCTCTGCAGCAAGAGAGTTGAGATAAGTTGCTATGGTCAGTTACCTTCTCTTCTGCAGCCTTCTGTTCCCAGTGGTTTCCATTTTGCTTAACTCTAGAATTTTACTCCTGCTACCTGCTGTTGGGTCTGTTACTGTCAGCTGAACCCGAAGCTGACTTTGAAGTTTGTTGGTGTCATTCCATGAGGTATGTCCCATGCTGTTCTAGTCTCACTTCAACAATCACCATGCTGTAATGGAAAAGGGTTTTAGCCTCTCAGTAATAGTATTACTGATTAAACCCCAAACAGTGACTAGTTGGGCTTCCCTTTTAAAAAATCACTCATGGTCCGCCTGCGAGGCTGAGGCGGGCAGATCACGAGGTCAGGAGATCAAGACCATCCTGGCTAACACGGTGAAACCCAATCTCTACTTAAAAGATACCAAAAACTAGCCAGGCGAGGTGGCGGGTGCCTGTAGTCCCAGCTACTCGGGAGGCTGAGGCAGGGGAATGGCGTGAACCTGGGAGGTGGAGCTTTCAGTGAGCCGAGATCGGGCCACTGCACTCCAGCCTGGGTGACACTGAGACTTTGTCAAAAAATAAATAAATAAATAAATAACTCATGGTATTACCACTCTGTTATTTAGCGCAGGTGTTCAGTCTATTTGGAGAGCAGTTGTATATGTCTTCCCTTAAGGAGCAGGTCACAAAATATTCAGATTAGTACCACACAATATTTCTCTCAAATCACTGCCTGTACTGGCATTCAATGACTGTCTTTATAACAAGAGGCACACCAACTTTGTTTTCATTTTAAGTGAGTGACTTTCTCAACTGATATACTTCTCTAGTGTTTAGAGAACTATTACCAACTATGTCCCTTCTTTTTCCATTCCAGTTCTGTCATTAGTCATTTACTACAATATACCTTAACACTGCTTTTCCCATTATATTTATTTGGTTCTCATGGAATGGAAACTTCCAACAATTTGCCCTGACAATATCCAATTGCAGCAGAATAATCCCTGTTCCCTTACTCAGGAATCCTGTATGTGTATATGTGTGTGTGTGTGTGTGTGTGTGTGTGTATGCACTTATACACATATATTTATAAGTGTAATATTTGTATGCATATATACATATATATTTATACACACAAGCACACACATAAATATACATATATTAATATAAATATGTTCAGTTTACATATTCAAAAGAATCAAGCCCTTATAAGGCAGTTACTAGAATTTGTAAAACAAAGACTCATTAAATGTTTGATGAATGAACAAAGTCAATGAACATTGCCCAATATAAGGCAGTCTGCGATGAAAGCCTCAAAACTTATTCATTATGATGATCATAGTAGTGGTGTTGGGCTTTCTGAAGAATAGGAACAGAAGTTCACATCCCCTTTGCTTTCTTTTTAAATTTACCACATACCACAACCTTATTGTGTAAGTCAGGAAGATGCTGGTCCAGAACCTCATAGGGATAAGCCATCCCTGATGGCCAAATCAGGTGGGACAGGATCACATGCTTGCTCTGAACCCTTGCCTCACGCAGAAACTGGTTACAATCATCGCTGCTGCTGTGACATGTAAGCAACAAATTAGGCATCAATCGTGTGGCTCAGTGAACAGAAGCAGATATTCACCCTCCAATGTGTAAATCCATTTAGCTGTAATTTCTGGCTGCCTCAGCTAGAGTTAAGTCCCTGACAAGTTAAAAGGATGCCTGACAGGTAAGCCTGTTTCTCCTTGGGGAGATGATAAAATGGGGGACGGTGTGAGAGATAAGAACTGGAGGAGGGGAAATAGAGTCCTTTGGGGTTTCATTTACAAGCTATTTATGTAAAAAAAAGTAACTTCTGAACCTGCTGCATTGAGTGGCATTATCTTCTGCTTGTGTTCAGCAGCTGGTCATTCTTCCTCCCTTTTGCCCACCAGTCCACAGCTTCATTGCTGTCTGACTTAACAGGAAATAACTATCTTCCTACCCACAGACCCATCAAACATTGGTAACGCAAGGGAGCAGTCAGGCTAGCCTGCTGGCCACTCATTTCTTATGAATCATCTGGCAATTTTTTAGTTTGACAATTGCACCTCATATATTTTAATATTGGTTTTGAAAGAAGAAAGCGGGAAACTTCCATTTCTTTACAGCTCCCTGTAATTTCAACTTGCTCTTTACTTATGTATGAAGTCGACTTGGGTGGAAAGGTTAGAAGCAGATGAATTTCTAGTTTCAGAGCCTAGGGAAGGCCAATAAAATGTGCAATAATCTTAATGCTAAGGCTTCACAGAGCTGGAAGCATGTTTTATATTCATGGATGACACTCCTTGAAAATGATGACAAGGACCTCATATTTTTAAAGACTTCTTTTCTTTGATCTTTCTTACATCCTAACACCCATTTAAATTTTTTCAGACAACCGTATAAAACAAAACAAAGCAAACCCAAAATAAAAACAAGACCTCATTATAATTGAAAGGGCTTCCTAATGCATTCAGGTCCAATGGGCAAAAAAACAAAAAACAAAAAACAAACAAACAAAAAAAAACCAAAAAAAAACAAAACAAAAACTTTGTTTTATTTTAATCTTTTTTGGGCAAACCGAAAAACAGCTGACTACTTCTCTAACCCCAAATATTTACTCGTCTTTCTACCTATAAACTCTGCTTTTCTTAATTTTTATTCATGAATCTGTTTGCTTTATATTGACTCTTATGCACATTAAAAGATTTGGTTAGAAACTCCAGAAGTCACAATAGGATTTCATATTTCTGTTGCTATAGGTATAAACAAAACATTATATGACAATACTTATTTTTTATGGTGATGAAATGAAGCTGCAATCACCCTGACTTTTCTTCCCATGGCCCAAGGATGAAATAGAGAGAAAGAACCAGGGACTGATCACTTATGCCTGTAATGTTGGCATTTGGGAGGCTGAGATGGGAGGATGACTTGAGCACAGGAGTTGGAGACCAGCCTGGGCAACATAGCTAGACCTGTCTCTACCACTACTATTATTAATAACAATGATAAAATTAACAGGCACCATGCCATACTCCTGTAGTCCCAGGTACTCGGGAGGCTGAGGTGAGAGGATTACTTGAGTCCAGGAGTTTGAGGCTGCAGTTAGCTGTGATCACATCACTGCATTCCAGGCTGAGTGACAGACTGAGACCTTTTCTCAAGAAAAAAAAAAAAAAAGGCGGGGGGCGGAGGGGAGGACTCAGGAAAGCGGGGAAGGAAAGGAAAATAATGGAGAAAAGATAAGATAAGGTATCTTTATCAAACATGAGTTGGGGATGAGTTCAGAGATTTGAGCCACTGTGCATTTTATATGTCTACCCTTAAACGTCTGTTCCATCCTGTTCTAGAAGTTTATATTCTATTCAGTACCAGCAATTATACTTATCACTCACGGCACTACAAAGCCTCAAAATAATAGCATACTTTTATGGAGATCTGTACTTTTCAAACTACTCTCATTTTCATTATGTCATTTTATCTTAACAACAACCCTTGAATCATAAAATTGTATAGTTAGAGCCATCTATACCATTACCTCCAAAATAGTCCCCCAAATTATGACATAGTCTCTGTTTTTGGAGAGTTTACCAGTATATTAGAGAAGCAATTCAATTTTCAAAAACTTGTTTTCCTTATAATGAAAAAGTAACACTTGTTCATTTTTGAAATTACAGAATAAATAATAAAATCTAAATCACTTTTACACTCACCATCAATAATTAATTGCTATCAATATTTTGATATATTCCTATGCTGCCTTTCCTTTTTACATATTTAAGTAATTAGTTGGGAATGAATTATTACTGCAACAGCCAGCACACATATATCTGTATTTGTTGGTCCTTAAGATAGGAGTCAATTCCTAGGCATGGCCTGGTTATTAAAGGGCACCCAGGCACCAAGACAAAGGGGTGAGGACCAAGAATGAGAAGACGTGGCAGAGGAGGGCATGGAGGAGTTGGAAGAGTGAGAGCCAAGAAAAGTGATGGAAATTGCAGAGCATAGCAATGTAAGTCCTCCCTGTAACCCTCCTTATCTTCAGTAACTCCAATGAAAACTTACACATTGCTTTGTGTGAGTGGGCTTATTTTTACGGAAATAGATAAAAGGATGGAGCATTTTTACCTGGGGTGATAAAACCCTAAAACATCACCTGTAAATGTAGGTGTTCAGGAGTGCTTGAGCCCTTGGGAATGAGCAGAAACTCCGGGGATGGTTTTGTATAACATTTCCACAAATTCTGACTGCAGGGTGGAAATCAAGTTTTAACTAGCTCTCTGAGAGTCAGTGTACTCCCTGATAACCTCTGAGTTGTATAGACAGATATAAAATGTCTTTATATAACATTGTCCAGATGATCTAACATTTTCCTTCTTGTTTTACAGTTTTGTACAGTATTATTTATCTTATAATAACATATGATATGCTTTATAGTATGGTTTATAACATGTATCTTTTGGCATATATTATATATGTGTGTATATGTATATATTACTGACATGGGGTCATATCTCCATTATTATCATTTTACAAATACTATGAGCATTCAGGTATATAAGACTCAAATGATATGTCAAGTTATTTCTTAGTTAATATCTCCAGATGTGAAATGTTTGGTTCTTAGGTTATGCATTCATTTTATATTTTTGACATACATTTCCAAGTTTCAAAAAAATCTGTCACCAATATACAATGCCATCAGCAAAGAGGAAGTACTCAATACCCCTTCTACTAAATTTTGTCTGTCTATCCAGCTGTTGAAACACTTTTGAATTTTCATTTTGTTGTCAAGTGTGTTAGAGTTCCTCCTGGGTTTGGTGAATCAAAATACTCATATCACCTGTCTCATTCGAGACAACAATCACAAAAAGAAAGTTAAGTGAGATAAAGCATGGAAAGAGCCTTTGGAAAAACCATATAAAATTAGAGCTGGGAAACATTCATTGAATATTGCTTTTTGAAAATGATTCATCAGTCACTGCTTTATCTGTATTTGTACTGCATGTTTACAATCATCATAATCTATAATGATTATTGATTACCATTTGTAGTATCATAACGTGATTTACTTATTTACTTGTATATTTAACCTCTTCCTGACACCAGCACCACGAAGCAGTGAAATAATACTGATTTGTACAACATTCTGAGGGCAGATGATTTATCTCATTAACAGCAACAGAACAGATGCCATAGAAATTGCTTCAGAGAGGAGGTGACTTATAATTTTAGCTTTCACAAACCAAAAGATGCTCCCTGTGTGGAAACAGAGCTAAAGGGAATTCCAGGAATAGAGAACATTGTTTTTAAAAAGCACAGAAATATGAAATAGTAGTATGGTGTGTTGGAAACACATGAGAATGATTAGGTATAACTAAAGCATAGTATTGGGGCTACAGAGGAAGGACCTGGAAAAGAAAAGACAGTACAATATCCTTGGTATTCTCAAAATAGAAGTTGACTTACTTTTTGCTAGACTTACTCAAGTTGACTTTAATTCAGATTGCATCAGGCTCAAAAGCAAGAACTTCTATCCTCTCTTCCAATATGTAACCAACTAAATAGGAATGAGGAATAGTGAAAAGAAAATTGAGGTCTCCATGTCTACAGGGCTTCATATCTAGGTTTTGTTGTCATCACTTTATTGGTTTACTCGTTTGCTTTCTTTCTGTTTCTTTTCTTTTTTTCTCTCTTTATTATCTTTTATTTTATTATTATTATTTTCTCTTTTTTTTTGAGACAGGATCTGCCTCTGTTGCCCAGGCTAGAGTGTGGTGACACCATCTTGGCTCACTGAAACCTCTGCCTCCTGGTTCAAGCAATTTTTTTGCCTCAGCCTCTTGAGTGGCTGGGATTACAGGCACTCACCACCACACCTGGCTAATTTTTGTATTTTTAGTAGAATGAGTTTCACCATGTTGGTCAGGCTGGTCTTGAACTCCTAATCTCAGGTGATCCACCCTCCTTGGCCTCTAAAATTGCTGGGATTACAGGTGTGAGCCACTGAGCCCAGCCTATTTCCTTTCCCTTCCTTCCTTCCTTCCTTCCTTCCTTCCTTCCTTCCTTCCTTCCTTTCTTCCTTCCTTCTTTTCTCTCTCTCTCTCTCTCTCTGTCTCTCCCTCTCTCCCTCTCTCTCTCTCTCCCTCTCTCTCTTTCTGTCTTTCCAACATTATTCAGGCTTTTCCAGGTAATGGGATGAAGTGAAGAAATCAGAATTACTTCCCCTACTTCAGCTGCCCACTTGTTTGAGATGTCTTAGCCTTCATTCTCTATAGCTTTCTTCCTCTGATAAAAATGAGTTTCTACCTTTTCCTCCAAACTGCCTGGACTTGCAATTAGGGTATATTCTTGGAAGTAATATTTGGGGTATGCCAAATTAAGGGTACTTGCCTGTCTTATAAAAAAGTTCCAGTAATCCAAATCAGCAGTCCAAGGGCAAGCAGAGTCATCCGATCCTACCTCTGTAGGTGTCGTTAGAAGAGGTGAGACTGAGGAGTAGGAGATGGAAATCAAGGCTGACTCAAAGAGGGGGATAGATAGCATTAAGAGTATCGAGGTAGTCTTAAGATGAGCATCAGAATTTCGGGGAGATTTGGGGAAGTTCAGATAGGGCCCCATTCAGCATCTGAGACCATGGGTATCAGATCCAGATATGGGGTACTGGAAACTGACAAGAATGAGGTGAAAAGGAATGAGCAGGAAGTTCAGTTATCTAGCCAACAGATCTACAATATGCTGCAAGGTTCTAGGCTCAGGAGGGAACTGAATTTGCCACTGAAATCAAAGAAAACATTGGATGGATTGAGGTCACAGTTAAATTTGGGGACTGAACACAGCAGTTTGGCTCTCATGTGGGTGCCCTGAGATAGAGGTTAAAGTCATAGACTCACCCACTGATGAGAAAGATTTCCCTGATAGCTGTACAGGCTTACACATCATTTGTTCGGGAGACTGTGTAGAACCAAGTTCGTCGTGGGGTAAATAGGGATACCTGAGGGCTGACATCTGTCACACCTGGGACAAGTACAGGTTGGATTCCGTGATGAAGCTCTGCTCTCTACTGCTGTGAATTCTTTTGTGACAGTATCTGAGGTGAAACATTGCCAGATATTGTGCCAAGAGGCCTTTCCATGGGTCATAAAAATGCTATAAAAACATGAAAATTGCTGCCATAAAACAAAGACTTATAACAAAATAGGGAAACTCCTAAATTCAGAAGCTAAGAGAAACTGAGAAATGAAAACCATTCTACATATTCCAAGGGGTGGGTACAGCACCCCAATAGCCATTTGTATAAGCAAGTGGCATTTGCATTTATAATCTACTTTAGAAAATATCTGAGCATTTTGCTGTTGAGTAAATGGTCACCTGGCTTCCTCTTGAATTCATCTCCCACTTGAGTTCCAATTTCCTCTGTTCTCTTTTTGAAAAGGGCCTATGCTGGTCTGGGCAACATAGTAAGACCCCATCTCTACAAAAGAAATTTTTTTAAAAATAGCCAAGCTGATGGAGTGTGCCTTCATTCGTAGCTACTAGGGGGGCCACGGCAGGAGACTCGCTCAAGCTCAAGAGTTTGAGACCAGCCTGAGCAACATAGTGAGACCCTGTGCCTACAAAAGATTTTGAAAAAGTAGCTGAGCAGGATGACATGCATTTGTAGTCCCAGTCACTTGGGAGGATGAGGTGAGAAGATCACTAGAACCCAGGAGTTTGAGGTTGTAGTGTGCTATGATAGCACCACTGCACTCTAGTCTGGGTGTCAGAGCAAGACCCCAACTCCTAAAAAAAAAAAGAAAAAAAAAAAAGGAAGAAGAAAGTATCCACAAAAACTCATGTCTTTGGAGACAGTGGTTGTATCACTTTGATGTCTGGGAATAATGGGGCCTTGTTAAAAGTGTAATTCATAATAAGGTTATCAACTGGTACTCTATAAAAACTCATTTGAAATATTCCTTACTGATAAATCTGAGGACAAAGCTTTCTTCCTAACAATGGCACCTTTGCTTTCATTTCCAATATTTGTTTTTCCAATAAAATGTCTGGATATTCATTAACACTGGTAATTCATGGTAAAGAGTTTGGGGAAAAACATTTTCCATATGCCTTGTATGCAGATGTGGCTGTATTGAGATACAGTAAGTACTATTCATATTTCTGTTATAAAATTCCGAACTTGCTTAAGCAATAGTCATAAACACATTAAATAACACCATCCCAAGCACTAGAATCCTCTGTCTGCCAGCTGGGTGAGCTTCTACTATATGTCATTTTGATGTAATGCACTCCCATTTCTGCTGTTATTAGATGCAAAGTATTTGAAAATATGCTAGATTGAATTGAAATCTGATTACTTCTGGGGTTGGGTTTTTGAGATATTGCCTATTTTCCTAAGATACACTCTTCTGTTTCATTTTTAATCTCACAAATAAGTACATACATTCCGACCCCTTCATTTCTCTCTTCTCTACATTCATGGGTCATATAGGATTCCTGATTCTTATTTTAAAATGTAATCAAGACGTAGCCATGATAAAACAGTAGTTTGTAAATTCCAACAGAGAGAAAATAAAATAATGGAAGGAAGAAAAAGGAAAGAAAGCAAAAAAAGGGACAAAAAAATATTTTTAAAAAATGTTTAGCTTTTGATATAATCATAGATTAATGATCTGCTGCACATTAAATAAAAATCCATAGTATACTTATTTGTGCTGCTTCAATTTTTACAACTCTGGGTCATTTCAATACACCTCTATAATCACCGACTACTTCTTATAATATTTGCCTTATTCAAGTACTTCCTTTGGGAAAACTCACATCCATAGTAACACATTTAATTAGTTCTCACAATTGTCTTACACATTAGAAGACAAAGAAAATGTGTGGTTCAGTATGGGTCACACGGGTCTGTGTTAACTGAAGCTGTAGAACATTTTTATGGTCATTTTCTTGAACCTTCACTTTGAAAAGTCACATCTGTTCATAAGTATAGTTTCTCAATCAAAATGTGAGCATGTATCAGGATAATGTTTTCTATCATCACCTCCAAAAAGTTCAAATCATATCAATTCATTTATGTGAAGTCTCAATTTCTCCACTGAGCCTTCAAGGATGAAATAGAGAAGTTGTATCTTAGAGCGGGGGTCCCTAACACCAGCTGCCAACTGGTACTGCTGTGTGGCTTGTTAGGAACCAGGCCACACAGCAGGGGGTGAGCTGCAGATGAGGAAGCATTACTGCTTGAGCTTTGCCGCCTGTCAGATCAGCGGAGGCATTAAATTCTCAAAGAAGCACAAACCCTATTGTAAACTGTGCATGCAAGGGATCTAGGTTGCATGCTTCTTCTGAGATTCTAATGCCTGAAGATCTGAGGAAGAGCAGCTTCATCCCCAAACCATCCCCCACCCTGCCCCTTCTGTGGAAAAAATGTCTTCCATGAAACTGGTCCCTGGTGCCAAAAATGTTGGGGACTGCTGCCTTAGAGAGAAAAGTAATGGTGTTCTCTCTGTAGAGGATTGCAGTGTGAATCTTGCCCAAGCTCTAGAGTTCAACACATTGAACTCATATTTACAGAGAACATATGTATAAACAAGAATGCCAAAGAATTATTTATAATAGGAGTAGTGCTTCCTAGAACCTGTAGTATTCATAATTTCCAGCCAGTACTTTCCTGATGTCATCTCAGGGATGACATCTCAGGGGAATCAAATAAACAATTAGAAATTTGATTAGTGAACCAAAATGCAGAGCAAAGGAAGTGAATACATGTTTTGGAGGGCTGAGTGTCCCAAACCACACAGGTTACACATATACAGACAGACTGTTGGTTTTTGCCCATACAGTATCAGTCTCTCCCATGAACCTTGAAATTCATTGCATTACATCTCAGAAGGTAACTTTCTTTTTCTTTAGTACCCTCCTTCCCTCTCTCTCTCCTCTCTTCCTCCCTCTCTCCCTCCCTCCCTCCCTTCCTTCCTTCCTTCCTTCCTTCCTTCCTTCCTTCCTTCCTTCCTTCCTTCCTTCCTTCCTTCCTTCCTTCCTTCCTTCCTTCTTTCCTTCCTGGTACCTGGAGGACATCTCTCTGCTGTACCATATCCTGCCTACAGTGTTTACCTAGTAATTATGTTCCCCTTTCTTCCTTACACAACCAATTATATTGCAATGTCATCAAGCCTTTTTTCTTCTTTATAAAATGTGACTTTCAGTACTTCTCACCTTCCTTTGGTGTCTCAATACCTCCTGCTGAAAAATTTTAATAATATCCTATAGTTATTTCTTTGAACTCAGTCTCTTTTCTGATTCTCTTTTTTTCAAATAAGTCTGCATATTGACACCTAATCAATCTCCCTAAAACAGTCAAATGCACTTGCTACTGATCTCTTTCAATTGTTGATAATTTTCCATATTCTGAAGTCCAGATTTCTCAACTTGGGCTCTAACATCTATACCTGACCGTGATGGTTAATACTGAGTGTGAACTTGATTGGATTGAAGGATGCAAAGTATTGTTCCTGATTGTGTCTGTGAGGGTCTGGCCAAAGGAGATTAACATTTGAGTCAGTGGACTGGTAAAGGCAGACTCACCCTTAATCTGGGTAGGCACAATCTAATCAGCTACCAGCAACGTCAGAATAAAAAGCAGGCAGAAGAACATGAAAAGATTAGACTGGCTTAGCCTCACAGCCTACATCATTCTCCTGTACTGGATGCTTCCTGCCCTCGAACATCGGACTCCAAGTTCTTCAGCTTTGGGATGCGGGCTGGCTTCCTTGTTCCTCAATTTGCAGATGGCCTATTGTGGGACCTTGTGATCGTGTGAGTTAATACTCCTTAATAAACTCTCCTTTATATATACATCTATCCTATTAATTCTATCCCTCTAGAGAACCGTAATACACCAACCTACCTATCAAAAATCATCTGTCATAGTTCTCCAATAAAAATAAATCTGTCCTCTCAGTCCTCCTTCTTCCTACCATTCTGATTTTCACTTTACCCTTTTCTTGAGAATATGTCTCGCTTTGTGCTGCTTCTCCTTTTAAATCACCATCTGCCTAACCCTGTCCACTATCTAAAGTCTAGATTCAGTCTTGCCTTTTGTAATCCCACTTATTTGACTTCCTAGGTCATGTTCCGGGAACTCGTGCTTATTCTAAATTTGCATTTATAAATGTTTGTTCCCTGAACTAGAATGCAATTTCTAGGTGATTTACAATCTAGTTAGTTTATGACAAGTACATATAACCACAGCAACAAATATACTTTACTAAGAACTCATTAGGAATATTATTTTCAAATATTTTCACATTTGCCATAGTCGCTGCTAGCTGTACCATGTGGTGAAATCTCAGGGAAAAAGAAGTGACTTAGTCATCAGCCATGTCACACATGTTTAATAGTTTATGAGGTGACTTGTGGTGAGAAGCACAATGAGAAGGAACTCGCTATAACAAACACAAAGTGATTTTGAAATGGGTGATGATAATTTATTTTCTTCACTATTTCCTGACGATGAGTTAAACAAAGTTAAATAAAGGCTCGCTTAACATGTCTTAAATTACACCTGCATGAAGGTGTAGTCTGTATTGACTCCTCCCTCTTGACCTAGTGTTTGTTTTTCTATTATGTCTCCTGAGAACGCTTCTCCAGTTTTCCTGCTATGACCTGCCAAAGCCACTGCTCAATTGGGCACAGACCTAGTGCATTAGAATTTTCTCCCCAACTTCCTCTCCAGCTACAGTCTGAGGAATGGCTACTAGACAACAAAAGGACTCATTACTTTCAAATGTCAATAAACTAGAAACATGAGCATATCTCATCCTCTCCAAATTTGGAGGTTTCTTGATGAGTACACAACATACACTTGAATTAATTAGTGGCAGTTTGGTGCAGCAGAAAAGTGTATAGGTTTTGAAAACACTCAGAAGAGCTCCAACTCTCAGCTCTTTATCACAAACTGTGAGACTTTGAACAAGTTATTTAGTTATTATGTGCTTGTTTGTCTCCATAGTTAATGGAGAAGCAACAGAGCTGATTTACTAATGTTGTTATAGGGCCAGCATACTGTAGGGGTTAATGTTGCTGTTCTGAAAACAAACAGCCCTGTATGAATCATGGCTCTATTACTAATTAGACTTCTTCTTAATCATAACATGGGAAGAATAATAGTACTTATATCATAGGGTTGCTGTGAAGTTCGAATGAGTTCATGGATGTAAAATACTTGGAATAGTACCTGCCAGATGGTAAGTGGGTGAGTGCTAAATAACGGTCAGATCATATTTTTATGGAGAGGACTAAGTGAATTAGTCTACCACACTGTCTGGAAAGCTCTAAGGCTCTGTAAACATAACCCTCCCCACCTCTCACTGCCATACACACTCTTTCCTCCCACTCCTCCTATTCTCAGAGTATGGAAATGCATGAAGTCAGGGTTCCATTTCCTGTAATGAACCGCCAGGCTATCTGTCTCTCATCCCTTCTGTTCTCAAATTTTGGGTCTCCTGACTCCTAGGAACTGAGCTTGCATGCCATAGTGAATCCTGGTTCTGTAAGGCCTGAAACCTATGCAATGTGGGGAACCCTATTTGAGAAAAAGAGCATGAAATTGCTAATAAAAAATTGAGTGCCAAAGTAAATATTTGTAAAGAGAAAGCTATTGCAATAAATTATATATTTAAAATGTGGTAGAAAGAACAATCATCAGAAATTTCAGAGAAAACAGCATAGCTTTTATTAATTAACCGACACTTCTAAACTACTTTTATCCTATATGATTTTGCTACAAACTCTTTAGAAGCCCCTTTTTATAATTATTTTTAAATATAATATTCTCTAGAGAAGAAGATAATTGAAATAAAGTTGTTTTAATTACTAATTGTTTTACAAAGTTTGTTTCAGCTTTACAACTCATTGATAAAGTCATATAAAATTTTAGAAGCTTGTCAACTTTGAGGGCTTTGTAAAGTTTTATTTCAGATATAAGCACAGTTTGGAGGATTTCCTCAAAGACTGGCTTCCGTGTTCATGCATTTTACATCTTGTTTCCCTTCCGTTGCACATGTAATTTTCTGCCAGAAACACTGATACCTTCACACCTGGAGAGCCTGTGGCCCTACTCTTCTATACTATTGCTCCTATTAAGGTGTTCCACACCTGCAAGATAGTATCACACTTCATACCTGGACACCTGTAGCCCTACTCCTCTATCCCATTGCTTCAGGTCACTAGACACGTGAGTGGTAGGGGTATTCCACCCCTACCGAGATATTCCACACCTGCCAGATAGTCCCACACTGAAATCATGGTCACTCATATATTCAGACATGAAAGTATCCACAAACCACATATATATTCCACAAAACCCAAACTAAATATATTCCCAAGTTGAATTCCACTTAGATTGATCTCCCAAATCCTTGTAGCCATTCTCATACCACCTGACACAAAGAGAAGTGTGATGGATATGAAGATGGAAGAGAAATATATGGTGGTTGTTACCAATTGCTTGTAAAATGTCATTTGTTTCTGAAACTTTACAAACATATACAACCCTGTGGACACATTTTTACGACCCCTTTCAAGGCCTTGACACAGCAAGTTCCTGAAGGTAAGCATCCTTTTTTTTTTTTTTTTTTTTTTTTTTTTTTTTTTTTTTTTTTTTTTTGAGATGGAGTCTCACTCTGTCGCCCAGGCTGGAGTGTAATGGCATGATCTCAGTTCACTGCAACCTCCACCGCCCAGGTTCAAGTGATTCTTCTGCCTCAGCCTCCTGAGTAGCTGGGATTACAGGCAGGAGCCACCACGCCCAGCTAATTTTTGTACTTTTAGTAGAGACAGGGTTTCATCATGTTGACCAGGCTGGTCTTGAACTCCCGGCCTGAAGAGATCCTCCCATCTTGGCCTCCCAAAGTGTTGGGATTACAGGCATGAGCCACTGTACCTAGCCAGCTTTTCTTTTTAATATCCTCTGTGTGATGTCAACTATGTCCTTGGTGACTTATCATCTAAGAAGACAAAGTCCTGCCATCAGCATTTGAGGTAACCAGACTCTTTTCTTCACATGACCTAATTTTTCCCCATTTTCCCAGTACTATTCACACCTCTTCTCTCTTAGTTCTTCAAGCTTTCTTTCTTTATGACTCTTTTCCTCAAAACTAAAAATAGGATTAAGAATCCCCTCATTACAAAAACAGTATTAAAATCTACTTCCCCATTATTTCCTTATCTCATAATCAAACTATAGTCTTATCTCTTACTTCCTTTATCACTACAATGACCACAAGAGGAGTTACAACTTCTGCCCACACTTTTTCACTTTCATTTTAAAACCAACCTACTGAAATCAGGCTTCTTCTTCTGCAATCTATTGAAAATACACATGTCATAATTATCTATGACCTACTTGTTAAATTTAAATGCCCTTTTGATTTCTCAGTCTATGAGACCTTCACATAGTACTTTGATTGCTTGTGACATTTGGATTTTTGAATTGTTGTCATTATAATATATGAATCCTAACTGGCTGGGTAGGTACACATTGCTAAGAGCAAGGTTCATATCTGAGCATATGACTCATTGGGATGGCATATATTAAGTTCCTGGATCCCAGCTCATCCCAGTCCAGCTTATCCTGCTGCATGCTGAGATCTAAGCTCTTGTTATGACATTTCCCTCATCGAGAGGCTGTAAATAACATTCTCAGACCACTTATGGAGCACTGTGAGAACTGATGCTCATTAAGTGTGTTAAGTGAAAGTCATGAGTGGAGTACCAAACATTAGCTATAAATCAAAATTAACAAATGTGACTTGAGTTCTCAGGAGGCAAAACACTTCGAATCTTAAGTATTATGGCTGTCAGGAATCACATTGAAAGATGTATTTCTACCCAAATATGTGCGTAGATGAAATGCAAAGAAGAAAGCTGTCAAGATAGACCAGGAAAAGGAAATCTGTTACTTGGCCCTTGAAACAAGCTAATTTAGCATTATAAGTCATTGGAGTTTCCTTCTCAAATGGATCCATGTGGAAAATCCAGATGGCTGAATACCCAACTTATAAATGTGAAAACCAAATACATTAGCTCCAAGGCCTGAGTATAGTCAAGGCATTTTACTTACTGCTGAGCATTTTTAAGATCATTTGTATTTAGGAAAATAATATATAAATGATTCCTTAAAAAATATTAGTTCATGCTGACTTTTCCAGCAGCTAGCAGTAAGTAGGGTTAGTAGGGTGAGGAAAAATACTAGGGAAATTAAGATAATTTAGAAAAAAATAATAACAGGCATCCTCTATCTACCAGACACTCTGCTGCTAGATATTGAGGCTACAAAAACATAGCACTCTTATGGAATTCACTAACTCAATGTTTTACTGATGTTAAGAAAGGGGAAATCATCCTGGACTCTTCTATCTCCCCTATCTTCTTCCCTATCATTTAATAAATTAGCAAGCAGTATTGGGTTTACCTTCTGAAAGTCTCTTCAACATGTTCACTCATCCGTATCCACATTGCCACTGCCTACTAATCTCTTAGCTAGATTATTGCAATTGCCTCCCACTCCCAATACATCCTTCTCACTACCTTCCAAGAGCCCTTCTTTACTAGAAAATCAGTTATGTTGGTCTCTAGCTTAAAATTTATTAATGGCTACCTAGAGCCCTTTTGTTTATGTTTCTCTGCATAACCTAAAACTCTTCCTTCTTGTGTTATCTCAGTTCTCACCTTTATCTTCCACATAATCCAGTCTTTCTGAGTTACTGGCTATTTCCCCAAATGTTCCATGTTCTAGTATGCATTTATGCCTTTGTGCCCTTACTCCTCTGGCTGGAAGGACTTCATTTTGTCTGCTTGAAAACATGCTAGTCATTCTTACATTTCACCTGCTGTTTGATTTTGCCTTTAAATCTTCACTGACTATCAGGCAAACTTAGATATTCCCTACTTTGTATCTCCTCTCTTCCTTGCACTTACTTCCATTTACCTTCTGTCATTCTTTTCCCCACTTAATTGTAAGTCATTTAAAGCAAGGATCATGTCTTTATGTCTTCATAGTCTAAGTGCCTAACAATGATTGGCACCTAATAGGCATGCATTTAAATACAGACTAAAAGGCAATAAAATAAAATCAGACACATACTTGCCCTTATATGATATCTTAGCCAGGTTTCTCCAGGAGGCAAAACTGGATGAAAAAAAAAATCATGCATCCCTACTTTATTAATACGTGTAATTCCAGAGAACCAATGAATGAGGGAGGAGGCTTGCAAAATAGAAAAGGCAGGAAAGTCAATATAGATGGTAGATCATGAGCTGGTTACTACAATTGATTGCTCTTCTCCGTAGAGTTGTCATTTGAGAGACCATATTGCATTTTAATGAGGTCCATATCAATGGCAGAAGGGAGAATAATATATCTACTGGCTCTCAACTCTCATTAGACTAAAGTATTCTCTGTGGAACATTAATCCCCATCCACTTCCAACATGTATGGAAATGGGTGTTGAACAGGTTGTGTAGCACTTAATGCATCAAGACAACAAAAAATTCTGGAGCAAGAGGAAAGAGGCATGTGACAGTGGCATGAAGCAAGACATTGTCATATTGTGGCTGGAACAAAATGAATGGCCAAGGGGCCAAAGAAAGCTGTGGCTGGGAAGATCTGAAGTAGTGTGCAAGAGTTCTCTGATACAGTTCAACTCTTGAACCACTCCAATACCCTTTTACTCTATTCATGTCTAGTTCCCATTTTACAGTAATGCCTATTTTTAGGGGGGAGGGGGGCAGAGTTTTGCTCTTGTTGCCCAGGCTGGAGGACAAGGGCATGATTTAGGCTCACTGCAACCTCCACCTTCCAGGTTCTCCTGCCTCAACCTCCTGAGTAGCTGAGATTACAGGCACACGCCACCACGCCTGGCTAATTTTTGTATTTTTAGTAGAGATGAGGTTTCATCATGTTAGTAAGGCTGGTCTTGAACTCCTGACCTCGTGATCCACCCGCCTTGGCCCCCCAAAGTGCTGGGATTACAGGCATGAGCCAAATGCTTCAATTTTTAAGAGAAAAATATAACCCCCACTTCTCCTAGGATGGTATGATATGAGTTTAAATAGCTGACTAGCCGTAGCCTCTGAAATGTTTTAAAGCAAATGAAACAAGTTATACTCCCTGATATTGCAGCTGGTCTTGAGGACACATCTGAGTTTCATCATCTGGTGTGGGAAGTCAGGGACCCCGAATGGAGGGACCTGCTGAAGCTGTGACAGAAGAACATAAATTATGAAGATTTCATGGACGTTTATCACTTCCCCAATCAATACTCCTATAATTTCCTATGCCTGTCTTAATTTTAATCTCTTAATCCCGTAATCTTCATAAACTGAGGATGTCTGTCACCTCAGGACCCTGTGATGATTGCATTAACTGCACAAATTGTTCGGAAAGCACGTGTATTTGAACATTGTGAAATCTGGGCATCTTAAGAACAGGATAACAGCGATTTTCAGGGAACAAGGGAGATAGCCTTAAAGTCTGGCTGCCTGTGGGCCGGGTTGAACAGAGTCATATTTCTCTTCTTATGAAAGCAAATAGGAGAAATATCGCTGAATTCTTTTTCTCAGCAAGGAACAGCCCTGAGAACGAGAATGTGTTCCTAGTGGGAGGTCTCTGAAATGGCCGCTCTAGGAATGTCTGTCTTATACAGTTGCAGATAAGGGATGAAATAAGCCCCGGTCTCCTGTAGCGCTCCCAGGCCTATTACGATGAGGAAATTCCCACCTAGTAAATTTTAGTCAGACTGGTTGTCTGCTCTCAAACCTTGTCTCCTGATAAGATGTTATCAATGACAATGCATACCCCAAACTTCATTAGCAATTTTAATTTCGCCCTGTGCTCTGCCCCCATTTGCCTTGTGATATTTTATTGCCTTGCAAAGCATGTGATCTCTGTGACCCATACCCTATTCATACACTTCCTCCCCTTTGAAAATCACTAGTAAAAACTTGCTGGTTTGGTGGTTCGAGGGGAGCACAGAACCTGCCGACCTGTGATGTCTCCCCTAGACACTCAGCTTTAAAATTTCTCTCTTTTGTACTCTTTCCCTTTATTTCTCAGACCGGCTGACAATTAGGGAAATAGAAAAGAACCTATGTGAAATATTGGGGGTGGTTCCCCCAATTATCATCTGCCTCCTATACTCTCCAAACAGAGTGACATCACCTTCACCAGAACTTTGTCCTTTGGTCAGGTAGGCTGCCTAATAGAAAAATCAAACTACATCCCTGAGGGATCCAAGCCTTTATTGCCTTGTTTTTCTTGGGTAATTGTTCCAATAATTCTCTGTTGTTATCACTGCGCAGAGAAACATGATGCAATTTTTCTCAGCAAATTTTAAATTCTAAATATAGTCTCATTTCTCACATTTGTTGGCAGCAGTTGTACATCTTTTTTGGTATTTAGGGTTCGTTACTGCATGAGTACATTACCTACATTTTCTGACTGTTGACACACTGGCATGAAGAGCCAAAAGAGACCACATGGTCATAGCAGACTCTGGTTCATTGTAATACTTATTCTACCCTACTCAGAATCATTTCTCTTTTGGGGAATGAGAAACTCTAACCAGCCAACGCCAGTCTTATGGGGATAGCAAGCAAAGTTCTGAAAGTAGGCCACTGGAATGATAGTGAAAGACCAATGCCCTAATTATGCTGACGGATCCATGTGGAGTCAATTGGTTACCAGAATACAAAAGTCTGGAAAACATCTCAAAAGACCCATCTTGAGTTCTACAATAGTGACATTACCTATAGGAGCATTTGGGGAAGTTATGGAACAATGGCTAGCAGATGTTTAATTGCACCTGCGACTCTTACTAGCTGTAAAAATTTCCCTTAACTACTCAGTCTCAGTTTTTTATCTGTAGAATGGGGATGTTTATAACAGAATCCACAGCAGTGGAATGCATACACACACACACACACACACACACCACACATATATATGAATAAAGAGAATTATAATGATTGTTATGGATAAATGAAACAGCACATGTTCAGTGGCCTGTTATGATGGAGAATGGTGAGTTTGGAGAACTAAAGAGGTTTGATACAGCTAATGCTCAAGTGTGTACAAGATGAAAAGCAGCAAGAAATAAAACAGAAAAGGTCATCTGGTACCAGTTCCAATAGGGATTCTGCTGCTTGATTAAGGATTTTGATCTTTATCCTTTAGGTGATGGGAACCTCTGAAGGGTTTTCAGCAGATGAGTGACATAATCAGACTTTTATTTGAGGAGAGTAACTCTGATGAGTTTGGAGATTAGATGGGGTGGGAACCTGCCACTTGGAGGCGGGAAGATGGGACACTGATTAAATGGCTGATTCAGTATTGCAGGTAAGAAAGGAGACTGAATCAAGATATGTATAAGTATGCAATTTTTTTTCACTTTCCCCTTCATCGTCATTCAAAAACTATTGTTTTTCTCAAAGTACAATTTTTGTAACATGTCTTAATAATTCTCTATTTAAACAGATTGAATAAAACATCCTCATGAGATGAGCACCAGTCACACTGCAGTCTACCAATATGCCTTGCACACTTTCCCAAATGCTGCCAGAGTGCCATCCCTGCTGGGCCGGCTGAATACCAGCTCATTTCTCACTTATACAATCAATGATTTCTTCTCTTCTTCCTTTCTGCATGGGCACTCTGCTGAACATAGTTTTGTTTTTGCTAGGCTGAGTAGAAAAAAAAAAAAAAAGACTTGTTTAGGTAAGATGCTTCATTAACGAATAGTGCTCTCTTGTTCCTTTCAAGCTGTCTCCTACATTTTTAATTTACTGGACAATGCTAATGAACTCAAATGGGACCTAATGGTTTTCCCTAGGGATAGAGAAAGTTTGAAAATTGCTAAGTAAACATGGCATAGTGAAGACAAAGCAATGCCAAATTCAAATCTTAATGATACCACACATTACACAGATAGTAAAGGAGAGGATGTCACCAACATTTGCTTTTTCATACACATTAAAATTTTTAAGGCTAACTGTTCCAGGAACAACCATGTTAAATCCTTTTAAGCACAAAATGATTGAAAAATGAAACATAAAAATATTTTCTTATTTATATGAAAGATTCCAACCTCTCAGGCACATAATCTTAAGTTGGTTTTGGGGTTTTTTTAAGTTTTTTTTTTTTAATCAGAATTTTCTTCTTGAATCCAGAAGTCAATCCTCCATTTGTAATTGTAAAACTTTTTGAATTATATGTTTTAGCTTTTCTAAATCTGATTTTTATCTCATAGAAAGGAGGAGAAACCTATTACAAGTGGCATTGTGATTTTATAATCTTAGGGTATGTTATTTTCTCCAAGTAACTCTACCTGCCTTTAACAAATATATTTATTTCATCCTTATTGACTCTTTATTATTAGTTCTGTCTTTGGACGAGAGTTGGTTCTTTTCCAGAGAGCATGTCCTTATTTTTTTTTTTTTCTTTGTTACGGCATTTTCTTTTGTAGTAGCTGGCAATTTGTGATTTCACCACACACTTGGCAGATATCCTTATTCCTCGTAATGATCACATCAACATCAGCAATGAATATCAATGATAATGATGTCCCTCTTCAGGCTCTTTCCTAGGCTGATGCATCTGGCCTCCTTGAATGGCATTCATTAGAACCAAGCACCAAGATAATAATACACAGAAGCCAATGATGCCAGCCTTTCTCTCTTTGACCAATTACCTCCTGGACCTTGTTCAAATGGAAACCAAACCACCCTGAATAAGTTTATTCATCTTTAGAAGTTAGGAAAATACATGAGAAGCTACAAATAAAACCTCAGAGCTCATTTTTTGGATGATGTAAAGAGATGTTCGTTCTAACTATATAATATCAGCATTTTCTTATGCCATTGTTTGCCAGCACTGCAAAGCGGAGAATGAGCTTTATACAGATATTCAAAGTGATAGTGTATAAAGTATTGAAAGTTTAGGGCATATATTTATATTCACAACTGTAGGATAACCTGATGGTCATTAAATTAAAGTCTATACTAATATTGGATTAAGAGAGATTTCTGAACTGTTATATCAGAGTTATATGAATTTGGTGATTAGTGGCTATATCAGTCAGATACTTATCACAATATAAATTTGTAATGAATAACAAGAAAAATAAAGGGTAGTATTATGATACTCATGTAGGATACCCAATTTTTTTCAGTACAACATGGTAACTGGAAAATAAACACAGTAAAGAAATAGAGTTATTAGCAACACTACAAAATCAGACTGAAAATGAGTCAAAATATCAGAGTGATGATAAGTTTTTGTGGAAAGCAGCTGGAGCTCCTAATGAAATCATAGTCTACTCACTTTGAAAGTTCTGATTTCTGACATTGACATGTATACAAAACATACCATATGGTTGCCATTTTATAGGCATGTTTACATATATGTTAGTACACATATATATATACACAAATATAAGCGTATGTGTAGACCAAACTCCTCATAAAAGACTTAGCACAACTTTAAATAATTTTACAACAACTGTATAATCTTCATTAATTGATATTCTGCTAATCATAACTTGCTTTTAACTGGTGTTTCAGAACATGTACAGTACCATTATGTTTAATGATACTGTAGTATAGCTTAATAATTTAAAAAATGGATTTTGGAGTTACTGCTTAGAAACCAATGAAAGGAAATTATTTGAGAAGTACAATAGTGTTTCACCAGAATGTTCCATTTTTAACCACACTAGGTAATAAGGAGTTAGTATTTTTATGTTAGTCCTACATTTACTTATGTTCACTGATATCTGCTTTTTATCTCAGTTAACTTATACACTTCTCAAGGACAGGGCATTTGTTAAAAATATTTGTGTCTATGTCTGGTTATGGTCTTTCAATATAGACTGAAGGTTCATCTCAAATGATAAAGTAACATGAAATCACCTCATAGATTGTGCTAATTTAGATACTATTCTGTGTTAGTTGTGATAGCTCAATTAAGCTGTACACCCAGTGCTATAGGCAACAGACATCCAAGTGTTAGGTCAACCCGGAAGTGAAGGATCAGGAACTACTCACATATTGGCTAAGAATCTCATCAACCATGAGTTTGACACACATGAATAAGTAAGTCATTACAAAGCTTTGTTAAAAAACATTTTAATTTTGTTCAAATGTTTTAAGTGTTTAGAGAAAAAAAGTTTTGGTTCCTAAAGAGAAATACAACAAAACAGAAAAATAAAGAACTCCATCTCAAAACAAAAAATAGAAGAGAAAATACACTTGCTATTCATTAAGTGGAAGTGGATCACCATAAAGGTCTCATCCTTATCATCTTTACATTGATTTTTTGTTGTTGTTTTTGTTGAGACAGAGTCTCTATCACCCAGGCTGGAGTGCAGTGGCTTGATCTCGGCTCACTGCAATCTCTGCCTCCCAGGTTTAAGTGATTTTCCTGACTCAACTTACTGAGTAGCTAGCACTATAGATGCGAGTCACCACACCTGGCTAATTTCTGTATTTTTGTTAGAGAGGGAGTTTCCCCATGTTGGCGAGGCTGGTCTCAAACTCCTGACCTCAAGTGATCCGCCCACCTCAGCATTCCCTAGAATTACAGGCCCACCACGTGTCTGCCTATCATCTTCACATTGAATAGGCTGAGAAGGATGAAGAAAAAGAGGAATTGGTTTTGTTGTCTCAGGGGTGTCAGTGGCAAAAGAAAATCCACATGTAAGTGGATCCACACAGTTCAAATCCATGTTGTTCAAAGGTCAAGTGTATATTGAAGAAAATTCTGCCACGTGTCTCTAGACTAGCGGAAGGAGTGGAGTACTTTTCTTGAATATCTATTTCCCAACTGCGTGAAATGTTAGGGAGATGAGAATTACTGTTTATATTAGTATTTGGAGGAATATTTCCTTCTAGCCACCATAATATGCAGGCTTGATGATTTAAAAAACAAAAAAAAGATTAAAAAACAAAACAAAAAAGAACTCCTTTTTTTGTTTGTTTGAAAAGAAGACAGAAGAGGCAGATAAATGAATATTTGGAGAGAACTGGAAATAATAAAAAAGCCATCATGGTTTTCTCACAGATAAAATCCTTTGCACTCTGCTTATCTGTAAGTCTACTCTATCACCTGGAATCTACTAGAAAAGTAGTTGGAGAAAGTTGGAAGATAAGAATGGACAGTGCCCAGGGCCAAAGTTAAAGGCAATCCTCAAATATAAAAAGAAGAATTTGCATCTAAAAAGCATTCCACAAGAGTTTACTGTGGAATGTTAATTAATAGATAAATCCCAAAACGTTTAGGATATCAAATATTCAACTATGCTTCACAAATCTTGTTATTTTATCTTTATTTATTTATCTACTTATTTATTTTGAGATGGACTCTTTTTCTGTCACGCAGGCTGGAGTGCAGTGGCACCATCTCGTCTCACTGCAACTTCTACTTCCTGGGTTCAAGCAATCCTCCTGCTTCAACCTCATGAAGAGCTGGGATTGCAGGTGTGTGCCACCATGCCTGGGTCGTTTTTGTATTTTTAGTAGAGACGAGGTTTTGCCATGTTGTCCAGGCTGGTTTCCAACTCCTGACCTCAGGTGATATGCCGGCCTCGGCGTCCCAAAGTGCTGGGATTACAGGCATGAGCCACCTCACCCAGTCTTATTTTATTCTTGATCTCTATGTTGACCCCTATCAATAAGTTCATGTCTGAGCCCTTAGATTCTTTCACCAAATCAGAGCTAGAGCATCTCCCCATGATTTCATATATGAACAAAATAGTGTGTATCTGGGTGGAACATCCCAGAGGTATTTTTCCCAGTTCTTCCACTGTGTGTGTAGAGGTCATCTACGGCTTGTGACTCGAGGAGTGCAGGGAATAAACACTGAAATATTCCTCCTGTATGGCTCCCAGTTGCCATAAATTTTATCATCATGTCCTTTAGGTTTCCTCAAGGTAACACTTCTCTGAGAGTATGCCACCCTGTTACAACACTTAGTTATTCACTATAACATATACCTGGATTGACATTTTTTTATCAACTTGCTTCTCTTGTGCACAGTTACCTGTGACTAAGGAAGTGGGGGTATTTGAGATTATGGAAGACAGAAAGGAGCATTTTGTACATGAGAGACTACGTAGGCTTTTGGTCTAAGTTAGGACACATAATGGGGTCCCTAGGTAGCTGAAGTTTTTCCAGACACAATGCTGTTTATGTGGATCTTGGACATTCACAGTTCATTTTCCTTTTGCTCCTTTTTCAAAATAATCCTCTGATGCAGATAATAACAATTTCTCCTTTTACTTATGAAGAAGTTGAAATTCAGGGAGAATTTACATAGCTTATTCAAATTTATGCAGCTAAACAGTGATAAAGCTGAGACTTACCCAGAGTCTTCTTGTATTAGTCCATTTTCATGCTACTAATAAAGACATACCTGAGACTGGGAAGAAAAAGAGGTTTAGGCCAGGAGTGGTGGCTTGCCCCTGTAATCCCAGCACTTTGGGAGGCCAAGGTGGTCGGATCATGAGGTCAAGAGATCGAGACCATCCTGGCTAACACGGTGAAACCCTGTCTCTACTAAAAATATAAAAAATTAACCAGATGTGGTGGCATGCACCTGTAGTCCCAGCTACTCGGGAGGCTGAGGCAGAAGAATTGCTTGAACCCGGAAGGTGGAGGTTGCAGTGAGCCAAGATCGTACCATTGCACTCCAGTGGGTGACAGAGTGAGACTCTGTCTTTAAAAAAAGAAAGAAAGAAAGAAAGAAAGAAAGAAAGAAAGAAAGAAAGAAAGAAAGAAAAAAGAGGTTTAATGGACTCTCAGTTCCACATGAATGAGGATCCGTCACAATCATGGCAGAAGGCAAAAAGGAGCAAGTCACATCTTACATGGATGGCAGCAGGCAAAGAGAGGAGAGCTTGTGTAGGGAAACTCCCATTTCATCAGATTGAATGAGACCCATTCACTGTCAAGAGAACAGCAAGGGAAAGATCCACCCCCCATAATTCAATCATCTCCCACTGGGTCCCTCCCACAATACATGGGAATTATGGAAGCTATACGATGAGATTTGGTTGGGGACACAGAGCCAAATCATATCACTTCTGATTTCAAATTCCCTGTTCTTTTCACCAGAGTATGAAAGGCTTCAACTCTAAAATGATATTTCTAAGTTCCACAATTCCGCCAAAGATTGGTTTTAAAATACATGTTAGAGGTTTTACTAATGATTAGTAAGAGTAACTACATTTCTACATGAGGGAGAGTATGTTCACTGTTCAAAGGACTAGTGTGAGGTTGCAGCATATACATGTGTAATGTATTAAAAATCAAACACATATATGATCAGAAAACAATAGAGGAATTTTATTTAAGATCACAGGTACCCCATTGTTCCCTCAGTGATCATATGTCTACCAACAAGCAAGTAGGCAGACACAGAGATCTGTTTGTCAGGCAATCTCATTTTCTTCCTGCCACCTCTAATGTGAATATCTCACCACAATAAGTATGATTCGATTGTTTAAAATATTTTGTCATATGAGCTTTTTTACCTTAGGCATTGTCTTTAAAAACTAAGCTCTTGGGACTCAGCTGTACGATGTTCTATTTGTTGTTTTGTAACAATGTTTTTGAATATGCCTGCATAATATTAGTTCTATATGATGTTATACACATAAGTGAACAAATTCTGAGTTGTATTAATAAATTAACAAGATTGACTGCAGGATTTTTCAGTTCCCTTGATATGCAAATGCAAGTGTGAGTCTCTAAGTTGGGGGGCAAAAATATATTGGGCCAAATTTTCTAGTGTGTCATGGGCCTTGCATACTTGGGAACACATTTTCGGTTTTACACACACATACACATATACACATGCACACACAGTCATATAGAGAGAGAGAGACACACACATACATGTATATAATTTTTGTATATGAAATGTAGAGCTGTTAGCTTTTTGTGATGAATTATACAATCTCTAATGTTAGAAAGAGGAAATAGGCAATTTTGAGATGGTTGAAATAAAAGAAAAGGAAAAGGAAAGGGACATGTCTGAAAGTTTCCATTGTATCTACTGATTCAGGACTAAACACCCAATTGTGAAAAGGCTTGAGGTTGGAAAGTATTTTCTAGATGCTGGTCAAACTAGGTCCCAAGACACCACGTGGAAAGATTGAAGGGACACTGAGCACGTGCAGAAGAGAGCTGTGTCCCCTGCCATCCCTCCTGTCCACCCAACCCGAATCAGAGGGCAGACTGTTCATTTAAATGGGAGGGCTGACTAAACATCTAGCCATTCTGCAGCATCACCTGAAAATCTCAGGGTGGACCAAATGGGAAGGGTATGATACCAGTAAAGGATAATTTCTGAAGGAAATAATGTTTATACTAGAAAAAGAGGAAGCCAAGTCCTGTCCTGACACTCTCTTTTGAAGCCATTTGCTTCACTCACCTTCAGGTCCTCATGAAGGAAACTAGTATGAGTAATATAGCCTAACAGGAATGAGCATTCTGGCTTTTACTGTGGGGAAGTTTGTGGGAAGACTTAGCATACTTCATTGACCATCCTCAGTTGTTCTGAGAGGCATTGTAGCCATTTTGGCTACAAGCCAACCTGCTGTTCTAGTGTGGTTGACACAAACTACATATGAATCATCAAAGGAATTAATTTCAAGGAATTTTACCATAGCGACATTGACCTCTATCATTCTTGAGAAAATGAATGTTAATGTGAGATATTCCCAACACATTTTTAGGAAATTATAGTAGATAGGATGGAATCCAATGGGACAATTCCAGGCATCCCTGGAAACTAACTAATTTAAAGCTAGCCTTCAGGCTTCCCACCATCCTGTCTTCACTCAAAGTCTGTGTTCTTCCACTGTGGAAGATATAATAATAACTATGGGCCAATGGGACCAGTGTGACAGGATAGAGAGTCTGCAAAATATATATCCAAGATCAGCCATGAGACACCACGTTCCACAAAAATCCATTCATCTTCATGAAAAGGAAATAATGAAATAGTTTTAAGATTGTGAAATTCATGCAGGCACAATGCAAAGTCAATATAATATTTTCTTGTTTAATATGACCATATCTCTTTGTTTAATTGGATCACAATCAAAAGGATAGTTTGATACTGTGTGTGTAACTGTGTTCAGAATCAGGAACCTAGTTAAGCCTTGTATTTCTTACGATTAGAAGAAATAATTCAAGCACAGAATTTCAGGGGAAAAAAACAAATTTCAGAAGGAAAGGTAGAGAGAAACATATCTGGGTAAAGACAAGATAATTTTCACCTCTTCTTTAACATGGCATGCACACACAAGCACATCTACCACACACCCATCTACACATATTTTTTTTTTTTATTGGACTTCATGCCTTCCCCTCAGCTTGAAGTAAGGCAAACCTTTGGACTGTTGACAATGGTAAATAATTGATGATACCTTATAAGTTTGCTCATAAACATCTAAATATCAGAGAAATACTCTGTATACTACCGGAAACTATTTAGATGTTCATCTGGAAACATCTCAAGATGATTATTCATTAGGGTTGTTCTCTCTTCCTTATATTGCCAGGGTTGGTTACATGTGTGGCTAAGAGGGAGAATGCTTACCTGTACCCTGTGATGTAGCACTCTAATAAGGGTTGCTGACAGAGACATTCACCAAAAATATAGTCATCAGTTGTCTGTCACAGTGACCAAAATACAAAATAATACTCCATTGGGGCTGCTAATTAAAAAATTATGACATAAAGAATCATATATTTTAGAACCAGAAATAGGACTTACTGCCATTTTGTTAATTATTTTTCAACTGTTTTCCAGTTTTGTCTTCCTTTATGGTAATTTTTTGTGGTGGCTTCCTTTGATTCTTGTTTTATTCTTTGGTGTATTTACTACAGGTTTTTAAATTTATTGTTACCATGGGATGTATGTAAAATATTTTATAGTTATGACATTCAGTTTTAAAATGACAACAATTTGTATACACTCTACCCTTTAACTTCTCCTCCCATTCTCATTTTATGTTATTGATGCCACAATTTATATCTTTTATATATTATGTATAATTAATAAGTTATTTTAACTATGCTTATTTTAATACTTGCCTTGCTTGTACAACCTGCAGGACTATGAATCCAATAATCCCTTTTTCTTTGTAAATTATCCAGTCTTAGGTCTTTCCTTATAACAATGCAAAATGGACTAACACAGCCTTCATGGACACGGATGTTCATTTGCCTCTCCAAATTTGGGAAGATTTCTGTCATTTGTTTCTTTAAATTAGCTTTCTTCCTCTTTTTCTTTCTCTGCTTCTTCTGGCATCCCTAGAATGTGTACATTGTTTCACTTCATCATATCTCATAAGTTCAGCAGGCTTTTCTTTGCTTTCTCGATCTTTTCTTTGTTTTTTTCCTCTGACTAATTTCAAATTTCTTTAAGCTCACAGAGTCTTCAATCTACTTGACTGAGTCTGTTGTCAAAATTCTCTATGAAATTTTTCCAGTTTAACCATTGTGTTCTTTAGCAGAAGAATTTTATGTTTTTTTATCTCTTTGTTGATGTTCTCATTTTGTTTGTATATTATTTTCCTAATATTGTTTAGGATTCTATCTGTGTTCTTTTGTAGCTCACTGAGTGTCTTTAAGACAATTATTTTGAGCTTCTTTAAGACAATCATGAACTTTCTCAGGTAGTTCATAGATATCCAATTCTTTAGTGTCTGTAACTAGTGCTTTAATTTGTTCCTTTGTTGATGTCATGTTTCCCTGATTATTTGTGATCCTTATTGCCTAGTATTGATTTTTGTCCATTGGAAGAAGTAGGCACCCATTTCAGTCCTTACAGAAGGGCTTCATCAGGAAAAGCCCTTCACCAGTCAGCTCATCCATATATTCTTGGCAAGCTGTCTAGTAGTGTCTGCAGTTAGGCTTACTGCTGGAGTCCTTGGGCAGATGGATAGGGTGCCTGGGTAAGCAGATAGGCAAGAATGACACTGGGTTTACAGGTCATAGTCTGGTTTCTGTGTCTATGTGATTGAGCCTGGAGCTTGGTTTTCCTGGGGTGTGCACAGATTCTAGGTTCATGAGGGACAGCCTGGTGCTATTGTTCATGAAGCAGACCTATTTACTGCATCTGTTGTGGGAACTCAGGGACCCTGAATGGAGGGACCAGCTGGATCCGTGGCAGAGGAATATAAATTATGAAGATTTCATGGACATTTTTCAGTTCCCAAATAATGGTTTCATAATTTCTTATGCCTGTCTTTACTTTAATATCTTAATCCTGTTATCTTCATAAACTGAGGACATACGTCACCTCAAGACTGCTGTGATAATTGTGTTAACTGTACAAATTGATTGTAAAACATGTGTGTTTGAACAATGTGAAATCAGTGCACCTTGAAAAAGAAAACAGTAACAGCAATTTTTAGGGAACAAGGGAAGACAACCATAAGGTCTGACTGCCTGTGGGATCGGGCAAAAAAAGCCATATTTTTCTTCTTGCAGAGAGCCTACAAATGGACATGCAAGCAGGAGAGATATTGCTAAATTCTTTTCCTAGCAAGGAATATTAATATTAATACCCTGGAAAAGGAATGCATTCCTTGGGGGGAGGTCTATAAATGGCTGTTCTGGGAATGTCTGTCTTATGCAGTTGAGATAAGGACTGAGATACGCCCTGGTCTCCTGCAGTACCTTCAGGCTTGCTAGGGTGGGGAAAAACTCCGCCCCAGTAAATTTGTGGTCAGACTGGTTGTCTGCTCTTGAACTCTATTTTCTGTTGTTTAAGATGTTTATCAAGACAATATGTGCACTACTGAACATAGACCCTTATCAGTAGTTCTGTTTTTGTCCTTTGCCTTGTGATCTTTGTTGGACCCTTATCAGCAGTTCTGCTTTTGCCCTTTGTCCTGTTCCTTCAGAAGCATGTGATCTTTGCTAGACTCTTATTAGTAGTTCTGCTTTTTGTCCTTTGAAACATGTGATCTTTGTACCTACTCCCTGTTATTACATCCCCGCCCCTTTTGAAACCCTTAATAAAAAATTTGCTGGTTTGAGGCTCAGGTGAGCATCATGGTCGTACTGATATGTGATATCACCCCCGGCAGCCCAACTGTAAAATTTATCTCTTTATACTGTCTCTCTTTATTTCTCAGCTGGCCAGCACTTATGGAAAATAGGAAGAACCTAAGTTGAAATATTGGGGGTGGGTTCCCCCACTATGCATCTGTGGGAGTGGGCCTAGATCCTCTGTGGAAGCCAGTCTCAAGTTTGTGTCTATGGGGACCAACCTGGTGCTAGGCTGAACCTTAAGCCTGAGTCCACAAGGGATGACTTGGTACTCAGATGGCCCTGAAGCCTGAGTCCATGAGGCTGGGCCTGTGTCTTACATATGCTAGAGCAAGTATTGATCCTGAGTTAACTGGAACTTGGGCCTTCAGGGATCAACCTGGAACCTGGGGCCAGCCTGGTAGTGGGGAAGGCCTATAAGCTTGAGTCAACAAAAGCTATTTTGTAGTCTGGGTTCACAGCATTGGTCCTGGAGCTTGCGTCTGTGGATGCCAGCCAAAGCCAGGCTCTAATAATGTGGGTCTGAACCCTGAATCTACTGGAGCATGGGGATTTTGGAGGTAACCTAAAGTCTAGGACCCTGGGTCTGGCCTGGTGCTGGGTAGGCTCTGGATCTGCAGGCTAGGCTCATGGGGGCTGGCTTACAGCCTGGAGCTACAGGGGCTGGTCTGACTTTGGAGAGGACCTGAAGGCTATGACCTTATGGGACAGGCTTGAACTCTGGGTCTGCTGGAGTGAGCCTGGATTCAGGGTCTACTGGAATATTTGTCTGCAGCTGCTGGCCTGGAGCTGGGGCCATAGGGGTAACTCTGGTACTACAATGGGCCTGGTGATAGAGTCTGCAGTGTATAGTCACGTTCACTTCACTTTCTTTGACCCACATGAAGGGTGTCTCTCTTTGCACTATGTTGCCCAGGCTTAGGGGAAGGATGAAAAGGGTAATATAAAACAGTGTTTCTACCATCTTCAATGTATTTTTTCTTATTTCTTTGTTACACTCAGATGCTGTAATTTGTCACCTGAACTTTTTGGCTCTTGTGAAGATATTTTTGTGCATGGATAAGTTGTTCAAATCAATCTTTCTGCAAAGGACCAGCACTGGAAAATCCTATTCTGCCATCTTGCTGACACTATTCTCTAAAGTCTCCAGTTATTTAGAATCATTCTATTCCTCCTGGTAAGGAGAGGAATCTTCATTCCTCACAAATGAAGATTTCCTTTAGTAGTGTAAATTTCTCTTACAAAAGGATACCTTTCTACTCAATTTCTCCTGAGTGTACAGTTTCTCAAAATAATCAACTCAAAATAATATTTATGGCAAAGAAGCATATTCTCGGGTGGGATATTCAATTTTCCTATAATTTCTGTACCCAGTACTGTTAAGTAACACTTAGGTTGTATCCTACTTTTTTGTTTTACTTCTATGCATGACATTGGTACATTTCCAACAAGTAATGGCTTTACACACTTCTTCAGTTCTCCCCTAATAGTACAGCTTTGTATATGGAATCTCCTAAGTCAAAAGTTTGCCAATAGTCTTAAGATTCTGATACGATATTATCAGATGCCTTTGAATCGGAGCAACTCCATCTTGAATAGGGACTGGATAAAATGAATCTGAGACTACTGGGTTGCATTCCCAGAGTGTAATGCTTTCTAAGTCACAAGATGAGATAGGAGATCAGCACAAGATACAGGTCCTAAAGACCTTGCTGGTAAAAAAGATTGCAGTAAAGAAGATGGCTAAAATCCACCAAAACCAAGATGGCAATGAGAGTGACTTCTGGTCATCCTCACTGCTGCACTCCAACCAGCACCATGACAGTTTACAAAGCCATGGCAACATCAGGAACCTATCCTATATGGTCGAAAAAGGGGAGGCATGAATAATCCACCATTTATTTAGCATATAATCAAAAAATAACCATAAAAACAAGCAACCCGCTGCCTCGGGGCTGCTCTGTCTATGGAGTAGCCATTCTTTTATTCCTCTACTTTCTTATTAAACTTGCTTTCACTTTACTCTATGAACTCGCCCTAAATTCTTTCTTGCACAAGACCCAAGAACCTTCTCTTGGGACCTGGATCGGTACCTTTTTCTGGTAACAATATAATAGCATCTCTTTCTGAAAATACAAATGTATCTACTACCAGCTGTTCTCAGGAAAAGCTATCCTCAGTGATCTATCACTAACTACTTTAATGCATTAACAAGATGGCATGCTTAAGGCTCTGTTTTGTGCCACTGTGTTCTATTTGCATGGTTTCTTTTTAAGCTTCTTGTTTTGAAAATCCTGGGGATCATTTGAAGTGACTAGGGATCAGACAAGAGAAAGGAGGGAGAAAAGAATGCAAAATATAAGAGAGAATAAATGACCAAGAAAATAACCCCTTGTTCTATCAGTTCTGGAATCAAAACAACACCATTGTCTAAAAGCAAAATAAAGAAATACAGTGGGGCATGAAATTTTACTGGAATACTGGCCAGTCAAAGCAATTGCAATGATATTTTCCATTACGACCAGAAAGATACAATTTTCACTGAGAAGGGAAAGTCAGGAGAGAGAGATGTAATGATGGTTCAAGAATTCCTCCTGCCTTGTGTGTGTTAGTTGTAGCCTCTTCCCTTTGAGCAGGTTAAGCCCTCTTTAAAGCTCTCCTAAGCTACGGCTCCAGGGTAACATTTAAACAGCTTACACTCTGCCTTGAGTCACAAGCGAAGGTGAACTTATCAATTTTTGCAGCCATGCCATTCTGGGGAAGCGTTTGCTTTTTTAATTGCTCAGCTAGGGTTCATTGGACATAATTGAACAGCCACCTGATTAGAGGGCATAGGCTGAGAACGGCAGGAACCAGCTGTCATGAGTCTCCTGCACTTTGAGTGGGTTCCTCCTGCCGGCTTTCCCCCTGCTGGGGTGAATGAAACTGAACCATTCACTCATGCTACCTTGACTGAGGGGGAGGTGAACAGGAAGTCCCTTCAACCCAGCCAGCTAGCCAGCAGCAAGAAAATAGCCAGCCAAGTATTTCTCTTTCACAACCAGATGTTAACTGAAAGCTTCAAATTTCAGGGATTTCATTAAATGTGAGAATTACACCTCCTCCTCATCACCTGCAAAAAGCAGCAGACTCCCTGGGGGAGAAAGACAGCTCCACTTGCAGAGTGCCTCTTTCCTGGCTCCCTGCTGACATCTTTGAATAGGACTGATGCCATGAAAAGGGATCTAGTTTCTAATCCCTAGAGGCCTTAGGACAGGAAGCATTCACATGGAAGGAAAGAGAACATTTTCTGTGAGCATTTGTCTTTGCCATTGCCATAGTTATACTAACTAAAGTTCATCAGCTTTTGAAAAACAATCATCTTGCAATGGAAACAGCTGCTCCAGTTTGATCTTGCTGACAGCTTTCTAAACACTGTAGGCAGAGACTTCTTCTTAGCCCACTCACTTCTTCTTAGCCCACTTAATTTGAGTAAGCAAATCTCTCATAATTATCCATAATCTCTCCTACTCTTTATATCACAACATGATAGAATTTTAAGTGGGTAGAAGCAAAGATTTTGGGATAGTCTTATTTTCATGAAATTTATTTATTTATGAAAGTAATAATAAAAGTGTGACCTTATATGAACGAAGTTGCCAAAAAATAAGGCCAATTATGCATATGCTGTATTTGACTTAGTACATTACTTCTTTAATCTCTATCCCATGTAGGGAGAAAATGGATAAACTTTCCCTTTAACCTCTGAAGTTTCACTGAAAAATTAACTTACGAAGGTAGGTTAATTTTGAAACCATCTTTGCAAAACTTATAACAGTGAGAAAATAATGACAATGAAAGAGATCTGATCTAATCAACCCTCATCTTGCCTTTAACCTCCAAACTGCCCTAGGTGATTCCCAGGCTTGGGCCAAGCCCTTCCCCAATTCTATGCCACCTTTATAAAACTAATGAAAGGCCACCAGTTTGGGTGGATGAGGGGCCTGAATTCTGCTAAAATGTAGGTGTAATTAAACAATTACCAGCTGTTATTCTGGAGGTTATAAGATTTGTAACTTCCCCAATTCACTATTGTGAAACCTAAGATTGGTCTTTTCAGATGTCTTTTCAGGCTTTTGCATTTCTGAATAAATGGCCCCATCCAGATGACTCTTAGCTCAACCTGTCTTGTGGCCCCCACCCAGATGCAGATTCAATCCATGAGGATCATTTTCCACACTTTTATGATTGCATTCCCAACCAATCAGCACCACCCATTCCCC
The DNA here is from genome assembly GCF_003255815.1 of Theropithecus gelada. NCBI lineage: Eukaryota > Metazoa > Chordata > Mammalia > Primates > Cercopithecidae > Theropithecus > Theropithecus gelada. The sequence continues at coordinate 33,703,035 of NC_037676.1, read as the reverse complement.
TAGCCGCCTGCCCACCAAACTACCCTTGAACCCTGCCTCCAAATTTTTGGGGATATTGATTTGAGTAATTACTGTCTCCCACATGTTGTGACCAATCTTGTGTCAATTAAAGTCTTTATTGTAATGCCATAATCTCAGTGAATTAGTTTTGTCTTTGTGTAACCACCCAATGGGTTCACCTTGCCACTGCCTACACAGGGGAATTACAATAGAGAAAGAGTAATTCATGAAGAGCCAGCTGGGTGGGAGACTGGAGTTTTAACATTACTCAAATCAGTCTCCCCAAGCATTCAGGAATCAGAGTTTTTAAGGACAACTTGGTGGGTGGAGGGAAGCCAGTGAGCCAGGAGTGCTGATTGGTTAGGTAGGAGATGAAATCATAAGGAATCGAAGCTGTCCTTTTGCACTGAGTCAGTTCCTGGGTGGGGGCCACAAGATCAGATGAGCCAGTTAATCAGTCTGGGTGGTGCCAGCTGATCCCTGAAGTGCAGGGTCTGCAAAATATCTCAAGCACTGATCTTAGGAGCAGTTTAGGGAGGGTCAGAATCTTGTAACTTCCAGCTGCAGAACTCCTAAACCATAATTTCTAATCTTGTGGCTAATTTGTTAGCCCTACAAAGGCAGTCTAGTTCCCAGGTTCCCAGGCAAGAAAGAGGTTTGTTTTGGGAAAGGGCTGTTATCATCTTTCTTTTAAACTATAAACTAAGTTCCTCCCAAAGTTAGTTCAGCCTATGCCTAGGAATAAACAAAGACAGCTTGGAGGTTAGAAGCAAGATGGAGTTGGTTAGGCCAAGTCTCTTTCACTGTTTCAGTTACAATTTTGCAATGGCAGTTTCATCTGCAGTGGGCAGGAAGAACCCATTAGGCAATTACAATTGGAGAAAAGGCATACAAATTTATTAATGTGTACAAGGGGAAAATCACAGAGTGATTATGCATCTCTCAATGGAGTTTAGAAGCTTGACTATCACCCTGGCAAAACAAGTTACAAGAGGAGCAGAAGAGGAATTCTGTTGAGGGGCAATAAATGGTTGCTAGAGAGAATGAACAGAACAGAATGAATGGTTCAGGGAACTTGTAAATAGTTCTGTTTGGAATTTGAATGATACTGAGAGACAGACATAACCTTGGGAAAAGGTCTGTTCAGGTGTAGTTACATAGTTGGTCTTCTTTTCTGCAACGGATAATGAGATAACAGTTCCTCAGTCCTCTTAGGGTTCCTGGCGGTTTCTGAAAATAAAACAGCTTCCACTTAAAGCTGACTCACTAAGGAAAACAACTCTTTTGTTTTTGTTTTTTGTCACCTCAGTATGTTCCTTCCTTAGCACCTTTTAACCAGAATTCTTTCCTAAGGGGTCAGCAGAAAACAGCTCTAGAAAACAAGAAATGGATAACTTATTTCTTCATCACCTTTAGCCAATCATCCAAGGTCACAACTGACTTCCCCTCCTTCTTTGAGGTTCCAGTGTAGTAGCTCCCCGGTTTCACAATGCATTCTTCCTAATAATATTAGAGACCACTGACCATAGAGTGGTTTTGGCCAGTCTAGGAGGATTTGTAGTGAGGATTTTTGTATTCCCTGCTTCAGCGTTTGATGTCAGAGGGCCAATAGCTGCACCCTCCAATCATGCTATTGCCCTATTTTTTTGTACATGGAACCCATGAAGAGGCATGGTCCTCAATTGTGCATGAACATGTTCCTCTTTTCATAAATATATGACTCCTCCTATGGCTTATTGAATAGTATATTTGGCCACCCCATTCAGCATAAATCCCCATCTTATTTCTTCTGACCTCTGAAGTCCTTGTTTTTGGATTTCTGGCCAGAGGGTGCCCTTCCCAGTCAGTCAAAATGGCCACCTGCTGGCTGCAAACCTTTATGAGAAATAAAATTCTCTTTTCCAAATGTATGAACCTCATTATTCCATAGTTGGCACTGTAATCCAGGGATATGCTGCTCCAGCAGCACTTTTTGCCATATTTATTGAGAAAAACACATTCTGTTTTGAAGTTGACTTTATGAAATGTACCTATATGTCCAGAAAATGTCAATCTACATATTTATCTTGAAGTTGACAGGCTGGAAGGAAGCGTGCCTTTGTAGAGCTTGCATATCATTGCCCTTTCATGGCTGCAGGCGATAATTTGCTATATTCTTGTTAACATCTATCCCTAAAAGCATCACCTTCAAATGGTCCTGTGAACTGAATTGACCTCAGAAGTGAAGAAAATGAAATTGTAATTAATGTGCAGATAGATTCACAGAATACTCTGTCCTAGTACACAAATGTTTGTAGGCTAATTTCCCAGTTGATGATGTGGAACTCAGCTTAGTCAATTGGTTTGGAGTTGTGAAATCTAGTGTTGTGGACATCTTGTTTTTTTTTTACAGAGAAACAATGTGAGGGTGGAATTGAAATAGATTCTGAGACATGTTTCTTTAGATCATGAATCCTTTAGATCATGCATTCTCAAAGAGTCTATCACTCCCAAAGGGATAGAATTGATTCTTATTTTTGTGGGTTGAAAAAGTATATATGCTATACATATGCACACATATATATATATTTCTATGTGTACTTCATAAATAGTATATCTATAGTATTGAAATTTCATGGGAGGTGCAATTAGAAAAAAATTGTCTAAAAAATCTTCCATGGGGGAAAATAAAATTGAAATAAAAGTTAAGAAACACAGCTTTAGAACAAAGATAAAAGGAAACTAAAATAGAAATAAAGACTGCTTAAAATTTTTATTTAAAAGCAAATTAAAATTGAGAGAGCATGAACCTGGTGAAAGAGAAGAAAAGACAATGTTTTTATAGGGAGTGAAAATACACAAATCATTTTCAGCTTAGGGGCATAAATAGGCAAGTGATCTAAAACTTACCTTTAGAGATAGCAAGCACCTATTAACAGAAAGAAGAGTGAAAGCACAGAGGTCTCATTTAATAAATTAAGTGTATGCTGAGTTAGTAGAGTAACATAAAGTTGCACTTTTAAATTATGTTAATTCTATGTAATCTGTTTTGTAAATTCCTTCTTGCTTTTGTAACACTAAGTTGCTCATTTACATTGACTAAGAATGCTGTACTTCAGAGGACAGAACAGAAAAGGGTCTGGCATAGTCAGGGCCAGATTCATGGACATGCAACCTGTGCAGTCACACAGGACACCATAGGTAGGAGGACCCCGTGCTTGGTTCAAGACTCTTTGGGCAAAGGAACCAGCATTTCATTTTGTACTATGTCCTGCAAATTAGGTAGCTGGTTCTGAGTAGAGTACTAAAATAAGGGCAGATAAGTCTAGTCTTTGCAGAGATATTTCCCTTTGCCAATTTGATTTCTCAAGGCGTTATGAGAAGAAAGCTGCTAGGGGAATTTGTAGACAAACTCTTCTTGCTTAAGTGTTCTAGGGGTAATGATTTACTAAACATTTGCAGAAGTGAGATAACATAGTGTCTTTAAATGTGAACATATATCCTACTTATAAGAAAGTATCGCTACCACCAACTTCAGCTTCATGCTGTTACTCAATTGTTCTTCCTGTATGATCCTCAGCTCCATTACCATTACGATTGCCATAAAAAATTGCAGGTGTTGTAGCTTGGAAACTGATCGCTTAAAACATGATTCTTTAACATTCTGAACTGAAGAAGAAACTTCAAGATCTCTTTGACCTCCCTGCCGCTATCTCTCCTAAAGAACAAGACAAAGTTGTTCTCTAAAGTTCTTTTATCCACTAAAAGCTGACTCACCTGTCTTTTCTTGGTCAGGAACTCAATTTTTAGGGTTTCTTTGGGGTTCCCTTGGCCAAAGGGGGGATTCCTTCAGTCAGTATTTTATTTTTTCTTTCTCAATGGGGACATTGTCATGGGGCTAGAGAAAGAGTTGGATAGAAAGTTGCCTGAGGCTAAAGATAAAGGGCACAGATAGAAGACTTCAGTACTCTGGTCAGATTCCCAGGCAAGGAAAGAATGGCCAAAGGGCAGTTGTGAAACACTAACATGAAATACCACTTTTCCTAAAGGTAAGATCAAACTTTCCCAGATCTTTTTAAATGATATTATTCTATTGGTTGATGAATTATCTCTTCTATTGCATGAAGACATGGCAAAAAGATTAAAGCAAGCACAAAGTATTTACTTCCATATAGCAACTAGCTCACCATGGAATGAGGTTTAACTCAGCTTGAAACAGATAGCATAATTTAAAGCAATTTACTATCTTGGAATTATATTGCTTGGACCACTCTGAAATTATATTGCTAAAGTAGGATAGCTAGAAAAAATAAAGATCAGTGAAATCATCAAATCCCCATTGTACCTTATTATATCAGCCTTTTTTATGCTTAAACCCACCATAACAATTCCTGAAATAAAGAGATACACAAGTTTGTTTTTTTCCATCTAGGAAGAAACTACATAGCAAGCAATGAAACGTCAAACTGGAAAGGGTCGGAGAGAAACAGGAAACAGTCTGTTGAGAACCTATGCTTGGTGAATAGAAAATCAGGAGACATATTAATAATTCCTGGTGGAGGACCCCATGATGTTGTTCATTGCTTATTTTTTCTTTTATGCTTTAATTCACCAAATGGTCATTGAGCACATATTGTGTGCAAACAATTATGCTAGATGTTCTGTGAGATAGAATTTAAACAATAGTCGTTTTTCTTCCAATCCTGCCTTTTCCAATATTTATATATATTTACAGGGTTTTATTTATATTGCAATAGAGGCTCCTTTCATCTGTCCACCTCCTAGCATCCACACATAGCTTTAAAGTTCTTTTATAATTAGCTTGAATGTGTATGAATGAAGCCCATCCAGGAGCATGTAATGACTAACCTTCCCCAGGCCTGTAAAATATTCAGTAGTGCAGTATTATTTTTCTAGTCATATTAATCTAAGTTTGGGGTGACAAAGGAGCAGGGAAGATGAACCTGGACCTTTTAACTGAGAAGCATGTTTCTCAAAGACTCAGTCCCTCCAGGTCATAATTTTTTTCTTGATATAAGATCCATAATCTGCTTCACCATTTGAAGTACAAGAAAGACTACTTTTATTGTTTTCGGTTAATTACTTGGAAACCCCACTTCCTATTACTATTAACAGACCATTCAGTGCCTGCCTGTTAATAACATCCTCCATCATCAAACAATCCAAGAACTTCAACGGGTTTCCTCAGAATATAGGACATAGGAGAAGAAGGGTTCCTCAGCCCTCTTAGGGTTCCTGGCGAGGTCTGAACATAAAACTGACAAAGACAGACAAAGGAGAGAAGCATAAGCATTTATTTAATAAATTTTACTTGACATGCGAACCTCCATCAGGAAATAAAGATCCAAAGAAACAGGGAATTCCGTCTGCTAAGGGAATTGTCTGCTAAGTCTGATAAAGAAGTGGATAGTTGGAGAGAAACAAATGAACAAAAAGGGTTAGGATTTAAGTCATAAACTGGGGGATAAATCGGCAAGGTCTGTTTGTTCAGACTATCTTCTGTGTCTTTTTGTCTTCAGAGATAATGACATTCCTTCCCTCCGGGCATAGGTAGAACCCCTTTTGGAAGGAGGGTCTTATGATTACCTATTTCAGGGCAAGTTCAGCTGGGCTTCATGGCCCATTTCGGGGGAGAAGGGGCAAGTGGAATTCTGTTTCTATGGCCCATTTCAGTGGATAAAGGGGTCAAGGACATTTCAGTTTCTTTGTTCTACTTCAGGAGAGAGGGGGCTGGGAAAAGTTCAGAAAGACCACCCTGCTTTTTCCATTTTCTCAATTTTCTTCGGCTTAAAATACTCCACATGCCAAGGTGCCATATTTGGGGATATTGTGTTCTGAGCTCCACCAAGGATAGTATTTATAATTCTAAGAATGGGAACCTGATTGTTCCCAGGAGTGCCTAGTTTCAGGACTTCCCTAATAATTCTAAATAGCTCCCTTGAAGCGTAAAACCACCTATCCCACACAATTTACTGTCTGTATTATGAGTTGGCAAGTTATGGCTTGTGGGGCAAATCCAGCCCGTGGCCTGGTTTTGTATAACCCATGAACAAAGAATAGTTGTTTGTTTGTTTGTTTTCATTTTTAAAAAGTTATAAATAAAAGCAAAAACAAAAGCAAGAAAGAACATAAAATAGAGTACTTATGTGGTCCTCCAAACCTAAATATTTGCCATCTGATAATTTAAAGAAAAAGTTTGCTGACGAAGCAGCTATGTTTTCTGGGGCATATGCCCTGAGGTTCATCATTGCATACCAGGAAACTTTAGGACATGGACATACATGAGGATTTTAGGAGTGGAGGTTTAATAGGCAGAAGAGAAGAGAAGGAGAAACAACTCTCTCTATAGGGAGAGGTCACCGAGTGGAAAGGACTGGCTGGTGGCATATGTGCCAGATTTTATAGTCAAGCTTGAGGAGAAGGTGGCTGGTGTACACAGGGCTCACAGATTGGTTTGATCAGGTATGATGTTTACATAGTGCATGCAGGAGGCTTGTCACCCCACCCTAATCTTACTCTGCAAACGTTCTTTTGAGTTGATTGGTGCTATCTTGTCTGCTTCTTCCTGTACACATGGCTGGCAGAGAAGGGAATATGGAGCCACCATCTTGAACATGTCTAGTCCCTAGTTCCTGCTGGCTTTTACCCATGTGAGCTTCCAGCTTGCTTTTATATGTCTGCAGCTTGATTTTACAGGCTGCTGTTCATTAAAAAATGATTTGAGGCTATTTTTTATTAAAAGGAAAAGTCTTACTGAGGACTCCTATACCCTTACTATCTGCCTAAATAATTTCTTCTTAACTCCTGTATCACTCCCCTCTCTGGAGTGGTAACGCTAACTGCTGTTATGGGGTGCTGGACTACGATTGTTCTGACTACTTCCTGATGAAAAGGGCACTTGTATAGGGAACAGCAGCTAGGGATCCTCCTGTTGTTGATCTAAGGGTCCTTGGAAGAAAAGTGTGTCTATCTGTGGTTCTGTCTGCAACATCATTTGAAGATTGATTGCAGTCAGCCATCCTGATGAGCTGTAACACTGGTTTGCCACCACCAGATGTTGCTGAAACATTAAGATAAAAGTAACATTCTGACTGGGTGCAGTGGCTCACACCCATAATCCCAGGACTTTGGGAGGCTGAGGAGGGTGGATCACCTGAGGTCAGGAGTTTGAGACCAGCCTGGCCAACATGAAGAAACCCTGTCTCTACGAAAAATACAAAACTAGCCAGGTGAGGTGGCGCATGCCTGTAATCCTAGCTACTCGGGAGGCTGAGGCAAGAGAAGCACTTGAACCTGGGAGACAGAGGTTGCAGTGAGCTGAGATCACACCATTGCACTCCAGCCTGGACAACAAGAACAAAACTCCATCTCAAAATAAATAAATAAATAAATATTTTTTTTAAAAAAATAACATTCCTTTTAGGATAAGTAGCATTGGATTTGGGTGGCTAGAGTAACTTTAGTGTTAACCTTGGCCAAATCTTTCCTGTAACTATTAATCCCTTCATGACTTCCACAGACCATCTAAGACATGCTTAAACTTTCTGTCTTGTCCTGAACATCCCTCTTTTAAACAGCCAACTATTCTCTTTAGGACAAGTATTTACCATACAAGATCCTTTTTTATATAAAATCTCTTTGCTTTATAACTTTCTTTGCATAGCCGGGATATGACATATTACCAAACCCAATAAGAAGTTCTAGAAGATTCAGTGATAGTAAAACTTATATACTTCCTTTATGCTGGTAACTATTATACCTGCTATAAAAATAATAATTAAACAAAATACTACAGCAATGGGAACTCTCTGTCCAATATTTCAGTTAGAAGGTGCTACCATGTATAGCTCTACTACAAATAGCAGAGTGAGTATAGCAATTCCCACAAGGGTGACATAGTAGAGTATTTACATCTAAGAGTTTACTTGTCAAGAAGTAAAATTTCCATTTGGGGGTCTATGAAGTTATTTGTTTTTTATTTTCCCAAAGAAACCTCCAGGTTATGGGCATTCTACTCACTTTCATTACCTGTCAGAATTTGCAGGTTAATTGCCCAGAACTAGCATATTGATCCAGATTTTTACATTTTCATCCCTTTTTATTTCTTCCAAGCTGCAGGAGATCACCATTTGATTCACAGGAATAAGCAGTGTTAGTCTACAATGTAGGCAGAAAGCTTAAAAACAATGGGAATAGGATTTAATGGCAAATGTATAATAAGCTTTGGAGCACAATTTCTCTCTGCAGTCCTCATTTTTGGTAAAAACAAATTATGATAGGACCCTGTTGTTTGTAGAATAAACTGTAGTCTTTTACTTGGCCTGATTATTTGCATAAAGTGGAGCAAGAAAAATTATTTCTACATAGGACTTTTTGATTGACTTTGATGGAACTCTGTTCCACAAAGAATCTCACATAAGGCCTCTTTTAGCTGAGCCCTGCCATGGGTTTATATCCTTAAATACGTGTGAACTGAGTGACCCTTTTCTCTTAAGGTCACAGGATAAACTTGGAGCTCCTATACCTGTTAGAAAGTGACATTCTTTACAGACCACAGGTCAGGAACCCTGTGCAGGGACTGTGTAGGCAGGGGTATGTGGCCAATTCTCCCCATGGGGTCTTATCAGCTCTGTGAGTCAAGATTGACTCCTTAAAGGGAAACACAACTTTCCAGTCAAAGCCTTGGTAAAATAACCAGTTATTTCCAATTGTGTCCTGTTGCAAAAGAAAAATGGATTCTTATTGCACTGATGCAAATAACTGTATTGCCATAAGTTAAGAGTACTCACAGATAGTTTCCAAATTCTAGAGGAACCAGACAGAGAGAAACAAACATGCTCCAAGTTTTGTTCACAGGAGTTTGCCTTAGTAAATTATTAAAGGCCATAAATAGATCAAAGTAAGTTTCCTTGATTCTGAAAAACAAACAAGGATCAGCAATATTCCAGGCATAAGTTGAACAGGTTGCTTTAGCTTTCTTAGTGCAGTCCATTTAGTCAACTCTTGCTTTACTTGATAATTTGTGAACATTTCAGTTCTTCATGAGTCCTGTAGGTTTTTATTCTCTATACCAATATTATAATCTTCAAAACTATTAAAAACCTGAGTTTGAGAACACATGTTAAGTTCCTATAGCTTGATTATAAACCGTCTTTTGAGAAGGAACAATGAAAAACAACAATTATCTGTTAATGACAAAATTTCCAGGTTAGTTAATATTAAAAACATGACTGACAAAGAAGTTTAACTATTCCCATGGTTTACAATGACTTTAACTTTAATTATGATTGATAGCAAATACTTAGACATTAGATTTTAGAAATCACATACAATTTTGGAACATATGTTAGTATTACTCAACAAAATATAACCTAAAGAAGATTGGACATCATTTTGGCAATTTTATACAATTAAACATGTCAAATAATCCTGTTTACAACTTCTCTGGATGTTTCATGGGCCATCTGAACCATCCAGAAAGCCAGGCATCAGGAAACACAATTTTGAAACTTGGAGTTTGAGTTTTGGGACACCTGTTAAATATCGAAGGTTTAAAACACTTGATGTTATGAAATAGAATTCCAATTGCTATCAATTATATATTTTGCCAAAATGATGACTCAAAAGGCAAAAATCTTTATTAGCCTTTACTATTACATGAAAATCCTGTGCAAAGCCAAATTTTACACTTGAATAAGTTTATTAAAGTCAAACCACCTTTTGATGAAACTTTATAGAAAATTTCATCTAATCATAACCAATTTGACCATGAGGTAAAATCTTTACAAATCCTTTATAAACCCTTTGCTACAACACAGATTAGCATCTTAGGACAACCTTCTGTGCTTTTATTTCAAAACTCAATTTATAAAAAGACCATGTAATACCTTTTTGAATTTAGTTAATGGTCTCCCGCAGAACCCTCAAGCTTACTAGGGTGGGGAAAAACCCTGTCCTGGTAAATTTGAGGTCAGACAGGTTCTCTGTTCTTGAACCCTGTTTTCTGTTGTTTAAGATGTTTATCAAGACAATACATGCACCGCTAAACATAGACCCTTATCAGTAATTTTGCTTTTGCCCTTTGTCTTGTGATCTTTGCCCTTTGCCTTGTGATCTTTGTTGGACCCTTATCAGGAGTTTCTGATTTTGCTCTTGTCCTGTTTCCTCAGAAGCATGTGATCTTTGTTCTCCTTTTTGCCCTTTGAAGCATGTGATCTTTGTGACCTACTCCATGTTCTTGCACCCCCTGCCCTTTTGAAATCCTTAATAAAACTTGCTGGCTTTAAGGCTCAGGTGGGCATCATGGTCCAACCAATATGTGATGTCACCTCTGGTGGCCCAGCTCTAAAATTCCTCTCTTCATACTCTTTCTCTTTATTTCTCAGCCAGCCAACACTTATGGAAAATAGAAAGAACCTATGTTGAAATATTGGGGGTGGGTTCCCCCAATACTTTCCTTTATTGTGGATAACCTATCTTAAATTATCTTATTATCTTTAGTTACTAAGTTACTTTTAAATTTTGTGTCTCTGCTACCAGATTTTAAGCTCTTTATTTTTTATTTGTTAAAGACGGGGTCTCACTCTGTAACCCAGGCTGCAGTGCAGTGGTGCCATCACAGCTCATTGCAGCCTCCCAGGGTTCAAGTGATTCTCCCATCTCAGCCTTCTGAGTACCAGGGACTGCAGATGCACACCACTGCACAGGCTAAATTTTGCATATATGGGGTTTCATTATATTGCCCAGGCTAGTCTCATATTCCTGGGCTCAAGTGATCCTCCTGACTCAGCCTCCCAAAGTGTTGAGATTATAGGCTTGAGCCACTGCCTCTGTCCTACACTCCTTAAGGTGAGAGATTAGGTTGGTTTTGTGTGCTGCTGTATTCCCAGATCCCTAGATAAGATCTCATTATGTCGTAGTCACTCAAATATTTAGTGAATGAATGTTTGAATTGCCTTGAACAGGGTTGTAAGATGTCACTAATGAAAATAAGTCTTATCCAGTTCTAAGCATTCTTGGCCACTGCTGTGTTGCCTTTATTACTCCAGATCTTGATACCGTCTGCAATGGTACCTCACACTGAAGTTTGCGAAGCAGCAACCATTTGCATTTCCTAATCACATTCTCAGCTTTTACTCTTAAAGCAAGGTTATCATATCAGGGTTGCTGGATCCAGGAGACTTTCCAACCTCAAACAGATGCAGGAATCAGCACCAAGTATTTTCAGTAAAACCTTTCAGTTCTCAAGAAAAGCCTGTATTATCATGACTCTTTTCCATTTCTGTTCTTTTAAGTTCCTCTTGGACAGTCTTGGTCCTTTCCTGCCAGCAGATCTCAGTGAGGAGCCTTTCTGTAGATAGATGAGATTTGGTGCAGAATAAACCTCAAAAGGGAAGAGGTCAGATTCTCCTTCTTTTTCCTCCAGGATGGGCTTTAGGCAAATTTATCCAGTGACCAGTTTTGCATACCAGGATATATTTGGAAAAGATGTCTTTAGGTCACAAAAGGTCTTCCTGCTTATCCTCCAAGGTTAAGCTTGGGTGACTATTAAACTAATATTTACATAACCAAAGGGGGTTACTCAAAGGCTGCTCTTCAAACAAAGATTTGTTCAAGGTAAATTTTTGTATTTCTCTAAGCCTAGGTGGTATACCTTGTGATATGTGACACATCTAGATTCCTCTTCAGGAATGAAAAACTACATGGCCGTTGCTGGGAAGTTGCAGGAGACCAGCTATCAGGAGTTATCTCCCTTTGGACTTACATCTGCTGAAGAGAGCTGAGGTCATATCCCTTCCAGGGGAATTTCCCGCATTAATGACTGAACTGTGTGGGAATAGAAAGACCTAGCCGTCTTTCACTGACTTGGAATATCTCTGAATTTTCATTCCAGCTTCAGATTATCTGTAGTATTGACTAGGACTCCCATGAAAGCTACATGGCAGTTCAACTTCCCTGACCAATTCTATTCCCCGTTCATTCCTTCCATGGCTATTAACCCTAAGGGCACCTCAAGCAAGTGAACACAATATGACCACTTGTAATGATAATTATTTTTATTGTTAAAAAACCAACACCATTATAATGAAAAATAATCTGTGACAATTTACTTATAATTTGAAAATAAAGATACTAAAGTTTGAATAGTAGGCTAAACAATGACTGAGTTTCTATTACAATAAGATGAAATTTAAAATGAAACTTAAAAAGATAGTTAAACAATATAAATGACTATAGAGTGAATGAAATTAAGATTAAAATGTACCAGGGAAAAAGGAAGGTAACTTGCCTGAAATTTTGCAGACAGTGCTGACTGGTGAGCCAAATAGTAATTCACATTTGCATTTGCTTTACCATTTCTAAAGAATTTTCACATACACCAAACTTTTTTGACATCTCTAGAAATCCTGGGGGAGGAAGGTGGGTAAAAAATATTTGCTTTGCAAGAATTAGTGAACATGCTGAAATATACTCTCTCCTCCACAATGTAAGATAAATCTTAGATCACTCATTACAGGAGATCTGTGAGAATAAAGTAAAATGTTATTTGAAGCTATTTAGCATAGTCCTCAAATGTAGCAAATGCCTGATCAATGTTAGCAATCACCATCATCACCATCATCCTCCCTCCAGCTCCTTTATAACACCCTTACTGAAGGTACAAGATAGAACTTTGTAGTCCGCTATTGAGTTTCCAATGTTGGAACTAAGACTCTAGGAAGGTTAAAAACTTTACTCAAGATAAATGGGATAGTAAGAGTCACAGTTAAGAGTACAACCCAGGTCTCCTGAGGTCCTGTTCAGAAAGTTAGGACTTTCAAAATGTGCTGGAGTTATGCATTAAGCCTCAGAGAATCTGGTTTCTTCCATCTGGTAGATACCAAAATCTGAGAAACTATGTGAAATAAAGTGATTTTAGTGTAAATGTAATAGATTTGTGCTCATGGCAAGTCAATACACGGTAACAAGTTGCAGAAGAGAAAGAAATTTAATAATAGGGCTGTTGAAAGAGGAGACAGGAGGAAACCTCAAATCAGTCTCCCTGAGGAGCTTAGAGTTAGGGTTCTTAAGGGTTTTGAAATGGACTAAAGTGTGGAGATTGTTGATTGGTCAAGAGGCTATACTGAAGTCATGAGACAGGGAGACAAAGAAAGGGAATTCTTATGCTGATTTGCTTTCTCTGTAGGGGTCTTCAAATTGGTTGGTGTCAGTTATTCTGCTTGAAGTCAAGATCTGCTTAAGCAACTCTTAAACCAAAGCCTTATGATCCTAACATGAGAAATCCTATCTGTAGAAACAAAGGAAATGCAAATGATCAGTAACTAGTGTTAGGTGACTTTTGGTTACAAGGAAGTGGGTTGAAGGACTGCTTAATTATAATTATATTCCTGTCCAGAATTCTTATTAACCTTGTGAGGATGGCTTCATTAGTTAGAATGTAAAACAAAATCTACAAGAAATTTTTGCTCCCTGAATTTTCAATCCAACCTATCCTATAACAGGATGAAAAGTAAACACCAGGCATTACACCTTCAACAGGGATGTGATGGGACTTAGATGATGAAGTTGTGTGATTGGTTAGGTCTATGATTGAAACGTAAATATGGTTATTAATGTGAGTTAATATGACTTATTGCCTCAACATCCTTAGACACCTCCCTGTCCACACTCATGTGTAAACCTTCTCCATTTCCCCCTTGCTCTCCCTCCTCTGTTCTTATGGAAGAAAAATGACGTATTGCATTTGTTTCCATGATGCTCTGGAGATTCTGCTCAGTGGATTATTTTTGTTTACTTATCTATTTTTTTTAAATGGAGGTTAATTGAGGAGATTTACACAGGCTTGTGGGGTGCTTTGGGTACAGGCAAGCTATTAGCTTCTAAGATCCTTTAGTCCTGACACTGAGTCACTCTGCTTTAACACCACAAAATCTGAAGTGAAGTGAAGTGTTTGCAAAGAGTCTCTCTTGTGTTACTCAAAATATGTATCTTCTCCCTTAACACTGCCTAAGCAAACTCAAACTTGCCAATTAGCAGTTTCTTGCTGCTGAATTCACCCTTGCATTTCCTACATTGTTATTTTTAACTTAGGAGATAAAACTTCTATGTCTCCATTTCTAAGTAGAGAATACTACGGGCAAAGGTGAAGAGCTACTAAGATGTTTTCTAACTTTATATCTGTTACAAAACAAAAGCAACAACATAATTCATAATGAGTAAGAAACTTTTTATTTATGAAAAAAGCAAGGAAAAAAAAAAAAAAAAAAAAAGCAAAAACAAATCTCCCTGAACCCAATTGCCTGAATAAATGCAGATGTTTTGCTAGAGTTTCTACTGTGGTCTTGCTCAGTAGTTGAAAAGAATGCTGAACTTAATAAAACTTAATAAAACTGTGGTACACATGGAACCTGCTTTTCCCTTCTCACTTTGTAATAATAGATGGCCAGATTAAGTAGGATAAAAGAAAAGATATAGAAAGTTCTTAGGCAGGTATAGTAGACTTCTAAGAAAGAACCACTAAATATTAGAACCTAAAATATGGAAGATAGTACTTGGAAATTATTATGATACCTTCATTTCCTTTCTTCTCATTTAGTGTTTCTGAAATATTAGAGACAGCAGCAGATAGGGGAGTTGTACTTATTCTTGATGAAATGGTCTGTGCAGGGTCTCTCAGCATTGAGAGTGAAGATGAGGAATTGAAACCAGAGGGGATTCACAAAGTGAATCTATGTGATGCTCTTCAGAATTTCTGAATAATCTATTTTTTCTTGATGAAACCAACTTATTCTTTTATGTTAATCCCCACTCCCACCTCTAATCCTGAGACCCTGAGATGTCTCTTGGTAATCCTCTTATAGGCAAGTCTTAAATTTTAAAGTTTCTCACAAAAACAACAATAATAACAATAAAGGTCAAATAGGTATGTTTGCATTTTATAGAAAAATTAAATATTTATTCCCAAGGCCAAGAATTTTATAGTGTTTAGTCCTCAAATCAATTTTGGAGACAAATTGTAAGAACTGCTAAGGCAAATTGCTAAAATGAAACTCTTCCATAAGTGTCTGTATCGAAGTGGCCACAGGAATGGCGAGCCAGTCTGAAAGCACAATTTTCCTTCCTCTCACATCTCTGCTCAGAATTAGAATTGCTTCTTTGTCATACTAACAGGAACAGATTTTGAACTTTCTGTTGAAAAGAGACCTCATGGCTGACATAAACTCAGGATCTATCAAAAGCAAGGACAGGAAAGCATAGAGGTTTTTACATGATTTTTTACTTCACTTTGTTTTGTCTGCAAATTTAAAAAAAAAAATCCTATTTTATTACAAAAAGTTTTAAGTAGAAGAGAAATTAAAAAGACAGTAGGGCGAATACACACATACTTTCTACTTAGGTTTTAAAATTAATCTTTTATTCTAATGGTTTTATTTAATACTATCCACCAGTCCATTCTTCTAATTATCCATCAATCCACCTACTTTCTTTGATGCATTTCAAACTACAGAATCAAATTATAGAATTGTGTCTGGGGTTTGTTCCTTCCAGTGGGTTCGTGGTCTCGCTGACTTCAAAAATGAAGCTGTGGACTTTTGTGGTGAGTGTTACAGCTCTTAACGGTGGTTTGTCTGGAGTTTGCTCCTTCAAATGTGTTCAGAGTTTCTTCCTTCTGGTGGGTTTGTGGTCTTGCTGACTTCAAGAAAGAAGCTGCAGACCTTTGTGGTGAGTGTTACAGCTCTCAAAGGTGGCACGGACCCAAAAGTGAGCAGCAGCAAGATTTATTGTGAAGAGCAAAAGCACAAAGCTTCCACAGCGTGGAAGGGGACCCGAGTGGGTTGCCCCTGCTGGCTGGGGGTGACCAGCTTTTATTCCCTTACTTGTCCCCACCCATGTCCTGCTGATTGGTCCATTTTACAGAGTGTTGATTACTCCATTTTACAAACCTCTAGGTAGCTACAGAACGCTGATTGGTGCATTTTACAATCCTCTTGTAAAACAGAAAAATTCTCCAAGTCCCCACTTGGGGCAGGCAGTCCAGATGGCTTCACCTCTCACAATCAACTACTTTTTACCACAAACCACTTCAGTACATATGTTATCAATTTGCTTGTTTTGTTAACTTACAATTCTGTTTGCAAGAAAGCTTTATAAAGAACCCATGCATGTAAGATCCTCAAAAGGTGTCTCCATTTCAGACTTTTATAATCACCCATTTATTACCTCCATTATATTTAATATTATAATAATTTATATAAAATGTTATTCATATGAATTAAATATTTAAATATTACAATCACTTAATTTTATAACATTAAATACTATAAATCAATATTTTTATAATAATATATAGTTTCAAATTAGACCACACCATTTCATAAAACCAAACTATTACACCATACATCATATTGGAAAAGCTTGAATTTTTTTATTTTAAAGCAAGCAGTATAGAATAGAATTAAATTAATAACTAAAGTTTCTTGCTCCTGTTCCCATTACTAGCCCTATTGATTTCTGCTGTTTCTGTTTTCACTTCTACAGTTGATGGTCACCTTAACACAAAATAACTTACATAACAATAATAACTTCATTTTGGGATGCACCAACTTTAGACCACACAGCTCTATTGTAAGAGATAGGAACTCTTACCTACTTTTTTTTTTCTTTTTGCTGTGTCCTATTTTAAAAAATATGTCCAACAGCTAGGTAAAGTTCAAGACTAGCCTAGGCAACAGTGATACCAAGATCCTGTCTCAGAAAAAAAAAAAAATCAGGTTTAGTTTTAGTGTTTAATTTTACTTATAGTTATGTGTACAAATATAAATAATATTCCTGAACTCCTGTTTCATGTTCCATCAACTTTAGGAAGTGCTTCTTAGCATCTCAGTATCATAGGAGAAAGACAGTGGTCTTAAAGCCACCCTTTACCTCTTGTTACTTTTCTGCAATAGCAACAGACTCACGAAGATTAAATAGATTTGGATATTTTGCAGGCTTTTTCTCAAAATTAAACAAAGTGAATCTGTCACTTCAAGGAAAATAATAGGTTTCCATTGATAAAATTTGAGTTTCAAATGAAAATTAGGATATTAGAAAACTTGTATCTATCACCACAGCTTGACATCTTCAGATTCTAAAAGACTTTTCTGGTCAGGTTGCTGATCATTTTTATAAACGTGATAATTATTATTATGTAATTAAATGGATCAACATGTGGAAAATAATGCATAACTGTCTGTGCCAATATTTTCTAAATAAATCAGGTATATGTGATATCATAATTTATGAGTAAAAGAGCATGTTACAAGATAAGCCAGTACACTTTTTTTTTTTTTTTTGAGATGGAGTCTCACCCTGTTGCTAGGCTGGAATGCAGTGGCACTATCTCAGCTCACTGCAACCTCCACCTCCCAGGTTCAAGCAGATCTAATGTAGCAAACAAATATGAGAATTCAGTTGGCTTCTACTAAATCAGACATAAAAGAGATTTGCAAGAATGAAAATCAATGTATCTCTCTCATTATTTTTTTGAAAATATATTTTTCATAAAATTGCTCTTTGTCTTAATTCAATGAATTTATTTTTATTTTTAAGTGAATAAATGATATTATTTTAATATAATAAATGTAAAGACATATAACCTCCATAAATACTCATTGACATCCTCAACGATTCTCTACATTGGTCTTATTGGCTTTCTGTCTTCTAGAAATGGGTCAAAATCTCTTGTCTAACAATGAACCCCTGCCACTTCTTTTTATTCTCAGTCTTATAATGGTTTTATTTCCTTTTAATACTTTCTAACTGTACAAGCTTTATTATTAATATCAGCATCACTATTTTTACTTCAGAAGAGTTTCGGGTGAAAAGGGAGTTTAACTACATTGCCTCCAAAACAGACACCATTTTAAATAGATCATAATGATGACAGCAGTGACCCATCTATAGTGGCCGCTGCCAAGACTCCAGCTATAGCAGGGAGATGTGGCTGGGGCTATACACTCCACAGAGCAAGCAGGAGCCCTGCCCTCCCCAGGTGCCACTGCAACTGCCCTGTCAGACTCCAGACCGGTTGTCTCTGTGCTCTTGGGGCCCTGGAAAGGAACCCTTTGTCTCACTGCAGGCTTGGTAGTGCTTGCTCCCAGTATCTGGTTTCTCCTTGCTCCAAGTGCCCTCTCCAATCTCAGAGGCAAGGTCGGGGCTGCACGCTCCCAGCACTGGCGAGAGCCAGGCAAGGGGGAGCCTTGCCCCTTCTGAATTGATTGGGCAGGAGCTCCCTAGTTGCAGCTGCAGGTACCCATCCCTGGTGGGGACCCAGACATCTCTGTGCTCGGGGCCCAGGAAGTTTCCCTTGCTCTCCAAAGGCTTCAGAAGTGCCTGCTCCCACTGCCTGGCCTTTCCCTGCTCCCAGAACCTGCTCTGATTGTGGAGCAAGGTTGGGGCTGTGCCTGGGTGCTGTCGTAGTGGGCATGCTCAGGGCAATGGTGACATGCCAGCTTCCTGCCACTTCCGGACTTTGACCCCTAGAAGCATGAGAGAGAAACGGAGGGGATGCAGCCTGCAGGCTCCCCTTGTCACAAACAGCCTGAGTGCCATGAAGCTGTGGGAGGCAGATTCGCTCCTGGGTGGAAGGCGGCTGCCGTGGTGAAGCCTCACCTTCAGGCCAGGGAGGGCCTGAAGCCTGGGGACTGGGCTTCCAGTCTTGCCTACCAGAGGAGAAACTCATGGTGAATTTTCTTTGGCCCACTCATGGTTGCTCACGGATTAATCAACCTGTACTTCCCTCTGAAGGGAAGAAAATCCCTGGACTCAACCAGGGCAAAGCAGACGTCTTCAGGTCTTCCTTTCTGCTGAAAGCTGCAGACTGTTGGGTTGACCAACTGCAGAGAGGAGCTACCCTCTCTTCTGAGAGCTGAACGCTCCTATGGATGACCTGCCTGGAGAGGAGGCCCCCACTCCAGGGCCTCCTCTCTGCTGAGAGCTGAACACCTGACAGGACAACCTGCCTATGGAGAGGAGCTACCCACTATCCACTGTGGGCCTCCTCTGAGCTGTTATAACACTCAATAAAGCTTTTTTTTCTCTTGCTCACTCTCCACTAGTCTGCATACCTCATTCTTCCTGAATGAAGGGTAAGAACTCAGACAAAGGCGCCATTGGCCAGAGAGGCTTCCGGCCAGAAAAGCAACACCCCCAAAGACCTCGTAACAATAATATCCACGATATTACTTTCCATATCAAATGCGTACACTGAAGTATAATTTTTTGCAAATTTATAAAATAATTTATTGATACATATATATGAGAGATAGATACATGCATTAATATAATTTACATGTACATTCAGAACTTGTTTTAAGTATGAAAAACAGCATAATATAGTAGGGACACAAGCAGCAGTCAGAAGTCTTATAAGGTTACTGATTAGCTAAAGAAAGAATAATCCCACAGATTCTTGGTTGGAATGGACCCCTGTTACAAAAGACAGATTAACAAGAAAAAAAAAAAAACCCAAAAGAAGTTTATTAACACATATGTTTCATATATACATGGGAGAGAACTAGGGAATGAGAAGTTCTCAAAGAGGTGACTTTGAATTTCAGCTTATTTATACAGCATCTTCAACAAAGAATGATAAATGTTTAGAGAAATGACAAGAAAAGTCTCTAAGGGTGGAACTTAGGGGAAGGCAAATAACTGGCAGGTGAAAGCTGGTTAGTAAATCTGGCAAATGTAGCTTCCTCTGGTATTATCTCCACATGATAGGGGTCTAAAGTTGTTAACCTTTATTATTCCTGGTAGAGGGGAGGCAGGATTTTTTTTAAAAAATAAATTTATATCCTGATTTTAAGTAGATAGAGGCAAGGCAGAGAGCTTCCAGCATCTGCATCTTCTTAATTGTTTTCAGCTCAAGAACATTTGGGGTGGCATATTATGGTCTCCCACAGTTGGGAATTTATAAGATGCAATTTTACATTTGTGCAATTTAGCTCCCCAATTTGAGATGGATGTTGCATTAAATTCATATATAAGGTTCTTTTGATATGTAAGTCAAAAGAATTATTAAATGAAACAAAATACCATAGTGTAATTAATAATTAATAAAGTATTATTCATTATCTACTATATTAATGACCTTTAACTAGGAATGTCTGGGAATGCAAATATATGTATGTGCATATATAAGAACCCATGCCCTCAAGAAATTATTAATACTATTTATTGGATATGTAGAAAATGAAAACAGAGTACCAAGATGCCAATTAGTAATGAGATTTTTTTTCTTTTCTCTTTCTTGTTTTCTTTCTTCTGTGGAAATAAATGAAGATCAACCAAATGAGAACAAACAAAGGCTATGTATTCTGAGCTTGCTGTAGCTAAGGAAGTCAATCACTATCACTTGCATTTTGGCAGATACTCAAAGGCAGGCAGAGGAATGGGGAAGCTTCATAGTGGAAAGGAGGGAAGGCTTCAGGTGTACCCAGATTGGAGGCTGTTGGCATGGGGAACCTGCGGGTGGGCTGACTAGAAAAAAGGCATCCTATGGGATTAGGGGGGCATATTTGGCTTTTCCTGGTTGATCCTAAATTTGAAGTAGGGTTAAAAATTGGGGGAGTGGTCAGCTATTAATCAAGCACAGGCAATTTTGGGTCTGTTCTGAAAGTTATTGTTTAGCTTCCTGGATCGTTAATAGAGATAGCATTTTCGATTCCTACAAGTCTGACCTGTAGCAGGCCAGCTTCTTGGGCTAGTTATTGTAGGTATGGGGGTGAGTATTCTTAGCAGATTTCTGACTTCTGTAGGTTGTGGGTGAAAATTCTGTTTTTATATATAGTTTGGCTGTTGTCTACCTATTTGGCCTCTCACTTCCTTTCTTTCTCCTGCATGCTCACTAGCTTTTTCTTTCCTTCTTTCATTCTTTCCTTTTATCTTTCTCTCTTTCTCTCTTCCTTTCTTTCCCCCTTCCCTCCCTCCCTCCTTTTTCTTTCTTTCCTTCTTTCTTTTTCTTTCTCTTTTTCTTCCTTCCTTCTTTCCTTCCTTCCTTCCTTTCTCTCTTTCTCTCTCAGCCTTTTTTCTTTTCTTCCCTCCATCCTTTCCTTCTTCCCTCCCACTCTCCCTTTCTCTCTTCCTTCCTCCATCCCTTCTTTCCTCTCTCCCTTCTTCCTTCCTTCCTTCCTTCTTTCCTTCCTTCCTTCCTTCTCCTTCCTTCCTTCCTTCCTTCCTTCCTTCCTTCCTTCCTTCCTTCCTTCCTTCCTTCCTTCCTGTTTTTGTTTGTTTTAGCATTTTGCCCCTGAGAAGGGAAGGGAAAGGAAAAAAGAAGAGAGGGAAGTGAAGAGAATAAGAAGAGAGGAATGTTGCGATGTGATGAGTCCGGGAGTTGCGTGCTGTCAAAGTGCCCCAAAGGGAGGTAAATGAAGGACATTTGATAGTAAATGTTGAGAAGGAGGAGGTTGAATGTCTACAATGAAGCTGTACACATGCTGCATTGTAAACCCCATATGTGTTCCTCTCTCCCCTCCTCCCTCGTGCTGTAGTTTCCAACTACCAAATCCAGACAACTGAAGTAAAAAGCACATCTGTGAACACTCTGTGTGTTTGTATATGTGTATGTATTTGTGTATATGTTTGTGTGTTTTGTCAAAAATGAGCAAATAGTTAACAAGAGCACACTAGATGTCTTAATATTTTAGGTAGATTAATCTTGAGTTAACATTCTCCTTCATGCCTGACACATACAAAACAAGCTCCGTGTTGACCAAAGAGAAATATAAAGGGAAAGATAAGATTGTTTGATTTGAAAACCTCAGCATTTCCCACTGTAGCTAAAATGAGTAAGCAGGTAACTGTAGCAGATGACCTCAGCCTCACCTTCCTCATTCTCATTTCCAGCGAGTCGTCGTTTTCAGAAGTGCCCCTTTGAGTGATGAAAGCACTTTCTGTGAACATGTGAATTTGCCCTTTAATGTACCTATGACCAAGCAGTTACAGATCACACTCTCTTGGCTGTAATTTGCTCTGTTTTATAGTTCTCAGTCCTGTGTGGCTCCCTCTACTTAACATTCTTTCCCTGCCCCTAGCTTGAGAGATCAATTTCAGATTTACCGTAAAAGGCAACAATACTTTTTATAAAAACAAAACAAAACAGTGAAGGCCTAGAAAGTTTGATCACAAATTTAGTTACAAATTTTGGAAAGGAAAAAGTAGAAAAAAAATTACTAAAACCCAATTGGAGGCATGCGGTCTACAGATCATAGGCGGGAGACACTGTCCCTGGCCCTATCTCATGCCTGTAATCCCAGCACTTTGGGAGGTCAAGGTGGGAGGATCACTTGAGCCCAGGAGTTCAAAACAAGCCTGGACAACAGTGGAACCCTATTTCTACAAAAGTTTTAAAATTAGATGAGCATGATAGTGTGTGCCTGTGGTCTCAGCTATTCAGGAAGCTGAAGTGGGAGGATTGCTTAAGCCTAGGAGTAAGAGGCTGCAGTGAAACATGATTGCACCACTGCATTCCAGCCTGGGTGACAGAGAGAGACCTTTCTCAAAATAAAACAAAGTAAAATAAAATAAATGAAACAAAGCACAGATGGTCAGTTTTGATCTTATCTAAATGACTTTTCTCTTTTCACTGCAAGGCAGAAAGGTGATGATTCCTACAATATTTTGGAGTTGTATATTGATCATTGTTTGATTTCTAAATTACACAAATTGGTGCCTGTTTCACTTATGTGAATTTAAACTCATTTATTAGGAGATTTTATTGGAGGAGAGTGCAGTCATTCTTTCCTGTTCATAGGTCTGCATCCATGGATTCAACCAACAGTGGATTGAAAAAAAAAATAGTTGCATTTGGACTTAATATGTACAGACATTTTTTCTTATCATTACCCCTAAAGAATATAGTACAACATCTATTTAGCAAGCATTTACATTGTATTGGGTATTATAAGTAATCTAGAGATGACTTAAAGTATATGAGAGGATGTGCATAAGTTATATGTAAATATTACACTATTTTGTATCAGGGACTTGTGCATTCATGGATTTTGGTATCCAAGGGGAGTCCTAGCACCCATCCTCTACAAATATCGAGGGACAACAGTATACCAATATATTATAGTCAGGTAAGAGCACTGGGGTCACACAATACGGTTTTAAATCCTCGCTCTACCACTTACTAACCAGGTGACCCTGAAAAAGTTATTTATTTTCTCTGCACCACAGTTTCCTTCATCAGTGAAATGGAATAGCAATGGTGCCTAGCTCATAAGTTTCCTATAGGGTTATGTGAAATTATTTGTAGAAAGTTCTTAGCTCAGTGCTTTTCTAGCTCATAGCAAATTATCAATCAATATTTAAAGTAATAATGGAAGCCAACTGGGGGATGGGGAATCATTCCTTCAAGGAATGTGGTGTTCAAGAAGCAGGTGTCAGGAGAGAGAATCTCATTCAATAGGTATTGTATTTATTTTGAATTTTCTGATATCGATATTTTTAAAAGCATTCGTTTCTTAATGTATTACTCTTGCCAAAATTTAATATGCTTAAACATATTAAATTTTAAACACTACCCATGCTTAGGGTATTATTGATATTATCTATATTTTCTGTCTTTTCCCCTGGGGTTCATTATGATGTCAATTATTATTTTTTTTTCATTTTGTGACTCTGATACAGTCTTTAAGCTAAAGGTTATTATGAAGAGTGAATGATGATTAAAAACATTTGTTAAATGTACAAGAAAAAAACAAACAACCCCATCAAAAAGTGGGCAAAGGATATGAACAGACATTTCTCAAAAGAAGACATTCATACAGCCAACAGACATATGAAAAAATGCTCATCATCACTGGCCATCAGAGAAATGCAAATCAAAACCACAATGAGATACCATCTCACACCAGTTAGAATGGCGATCATTCAAAAGTCAGGAAACAACAGGTGCTGGAGAGGATGTGGAGAAATAGGAACACTTTTACACTGTTGGTGGGATTGTAAACTAGTTCAACCATTATGGAAAACAGTATGGCGATTCCTCAAGGATCTAGAACTAGATGTACCATATGACCCAGCCATCCCATTACTGGGGATATACCCAAAGGATTATAAATTATGCTGCTATAAAGACACATGCACACGTATGTTTATTGCAGCACTATTCACAATAGCAAAGACTTGGAATCAACCCAAATGTCCATCAGTGACAGACTGGATTAAGAAAATGTGGCACATATACACCATGGAATACTATGCAGCCATAAAAAAGGATGAGTTTGTGTCCTTTGTAGGGACATGGATGCAGCTGGAAACCATCATTCTTAGCAAACTATCACAAGAACAGAAAAGCAAACACCGCATGTTCTCACTCATAGGTGGGAACTGAACAATGAGATCACTTGGACTCAGGAAGGGGAACATCACACACCGGGGCCTATCATGGGGAGGGGGGAGGGGGGAGGGATTGCATTGGGAGTTATACCTGATGTAAATGACGAGTTGATGGGTGCAGCACACCAACATGGCACAAGTATACATATGTAACAAACCTGCACGTTATGCACATGTACCCTACAACTTAAAGTATAATAATAATAAATAAATTTAAAAAAAAACATTTGTTAAAATCATGTTTATCTTCCTCTGGTCATATATTATCATTTGTCTCCTTTGGCAGAGTGCTCCCTAATTTATTAAAATAATTATTGTGAGTGTAGATTGTCCTATTAAGGGACCACTCTCGGTCAGTATTATTCAGTTATTCAGTAAAGTGTTTTGAAAGGCCTGGAAACTCAAACAACAAATAATTAAATGTTACAATAAAATGATTAGACTACCAGCTTTTCTGTTAGCAACTTCATACCAGCAGGTTAAATATCTGTCCTGTTCATTTTCTGTTATTAGTAGAGACTGGGTTCTCATGTTGGCCAGGCTGGTCTTGAACTCCTGGGCTCAAGTTATCTGCTCCCTTTGACCTCCCAAAGTACCAGGATTACAAGCCTGAGCCACGACCGTGCCCGGCCTTGTCCTGTTCATTTTCATATTCTCACAAACACTGTGACAAATTGTAGATGTGTGATAAATATGTATTAAAGTGAATTAAAATAGATTATCTCAATTCTCTTTTTAACTGTATGGTTATTATTGAATACCAAACATTTGAGTAAAAGGAAGTTATTTTCATTAGACCAAATAATATTTCTTGCCTGCTGTAGAATATTATGAGAATTTTGAATTGTAAAGTAGGTGGTTTGGGAGATGGGATGTTATTCTAAAATAATGATTTTAATATAAAAAGTCTAGGACTCTCATAAAAAAAGTTAAAGAATTCAATTTTTTTCTTAATTAGAAAAAATAAGAGATTAAAAGTTCAGTAATAGATTTAGCTTGATTAAAATACAATAAACATGAAAAAGAAAATAGATAGATACTGTATCTTAGTTTATTGCTCACATTTTGAACATGTAATGCACTTTAAATTTCCCTATCCATCCATACTTCCATATGTCTATTCAATCAGTAATATTTATTGAGTTCTTATAAAGGGCAAGTACTAAATACACTCTCCCCAGGTCTCATGGAACATTCAGTCATATGAGATAGGAATGGACCAAATTAAGTAATGATACTCTGTATATGTGGAAATGAGATTCGGGCTTGGAAGAAAAGGAATATTCTAGGGGAAGAAAAGTTCATCTCAGGAAGTGACATGAGTAGAGATCAGGGTGATTATGAGTTTATTCAACAACAAAGAGAGGACAAGTATGCAGACACAGGGAACTGCATCTGTCAAGATCCTGTTGCAGAAGAAAACATGGCACATTTGGGGAACTGCAGCAGAGTGAGTGTGACAGGGCTAGGCAAAGAAGATGTCAAGTAGGGCTTCCAAGGCAGGCAGGAGCTTGACCAAACGATGTCTTGAGTACTGATATGGTTTGGCTGTGTCTCCACCCAAATCTCATCTTGAATTTCCACATGTTGTGGGAGGGACCCAGTGGGAAGTAATTGAATCATGGGAGCAGGTCTTTCCCATGCTGTTCTTGTGATAATAAATAACTCTCACGAGATCTGATGGTTTTAAAAATGGGAGTTTTTCTGCACAAGCTCTTTTTTTGCCTGCTGCCATCCACATAAGATGTGACTTGCTCCTCCTTGCCTTCAGTCATAGTTATGAGGCTTCCCCAGCCACATGGAACTATATGTCCAATTAAGCCTCTTTCTTTTGTAAATTGCCCAATCTTGGGTATGTCTTTATCAGCAGCATGAAAATGAACTAATACAAGTACTTTCTGTTTTCTTATCTTTAGAGGAACAGAGAACACTAAAGAGTTTTAGACAGGGGTGAGGTAGGGAGGACATAATCATATTTGTATTTTGAAATAATCAATTTACCATGATATTGGAGAATGAATTATAGTAGATTTGGGGAGACCTCATAATGAACTACTATAGGTCTTCAGGTAGGACAGGTTGGCAGCTTGGGTTAGGTTAGCAACCATGAAGATGGAAAGAAGGAATGAAATTCAACAGATATTCGCAGTAAAAAGTCTTTGATGGGCCTCGAGAATGAATGAGAAATGTAGGCCGAGGAAGAGAGTTTCTGATTTATATAACTGGGTGAATGATGATGCTATTCTACTAGATAAAAGGCACTGAAGGAGAAATTGGTTGTTTTATCCTGTACATGGATATATAATCATGCAATTGCTTTTGATTTTGTCATATTTGAAGATATTTGAGGAAGTAGGCAGAAGTATTGGTGGACAGTTATACACATAAACCTGGAACTCAAGAAGAGAGGCCTTTGCTGAATCATTGGTATGATAATAATGCTAAAAGTATGGATTGGAATAGAATCCCTAACCAATATTGTAGAGGGAAAGGAGGGTGAGAATCTGAACTTTAAGAAAATAAAATATTCAATGCCTGTGTAGAGAAGGAATTTTCCAAGAAGCATAGAGAGATTGACCAGGGAGGCAGGAAGAAAACTAGGATGAAAGAGTTCCAGAGGCCAATGGAAGAACATATCAAGAAGAAGAAAGGGGTTAACTCTATCAAATGCTGCTGAGAGGTCAATCAACATGATTTCCTTGAATACTCTAATAATAGTCTTTTCTTTGCAATGATTAGGAAACACACTAGATTTTTGTCTGAGTAAAAGATTAAGGATGGAAACATTGAGATTAAAAGTTTGGCTTTGACAGAGAGGAAATGGAGGATGAGGCTTGAGTGTTATTGGGATCCAGGAAGAGTTTTTATGAATATAAGGTGTGTATCAACATGTTTAAATATCAGAGGGAAGATTTGACTTAAGGAAGCAATGAAATATCCAGAAGATAAAAAGATATTAATATTCAAAGTTTCAGGGATTTTAAGAAGTGGTGAGCAGGTGGGATCCAATGAACAGGTAAATGAAATGTCTAGCCTTAGGCAAGTAAATAAATAATATCTCTATTTTATCAGAAAATAATGATGGAATAGTGCAGAAACAGACAGTGCAATAGTTGTTACTGTGAGGGTAAAGACTTTTGTCTGGTTGTTTCTATTGCTCTGATAAAATAGAAAACAATCAACCAACAGCATGAGAGAAGTGCAGGTGGCTTGGAATTCTGAGGACAGTGAAGAAAGTGTGAAATAGTTGTTGTGAAAGTGGGAGAATGAGTTAAGTTGAGACATATGGGGAGCCCATTAGAAGTTGATTATTGTGTCTTCACGGAAGCAGTTTGCCCTTCTGTACCAAGTAGTACTTGGCTATAGGGAGTAGTTGTGGAGAAAGAAGATAGCAGGGGTCTTTCACGGTTGGTGTTTGGCTGAAAAATGTCATGAACAGCAGTGAGCAAAGGATCTTGCCAAACGGACCGTAGGACCTCAGCTGGATGCTGGGGAAAGTGACAAAGTAGAAACTGGAGGTCTAGGAGAAGATAAAGGGTTTAATGTACAAGAAAACTTGATGAGCTGAAAGACATCAGGAAGAACTGAAAAAATAGCTAGAAGGAGGGAAAAATGTAGTTATAGATTAATACTTTTAAATTTGAAATTTTTGACAGGGAACAATTTCAGTAAGTGACCAGGTCCTGGCTGTGTCTATGGGAACAGATAGCAAAACTGGAGTGAAAAAGTCATTGAAGATGAGATCACCAAAGACTGATAAATCCAGGATATGCAATGATATTGAAGCCACCCTGGATGATTTCACAGCTTGGAGTAGTAAGGAGGATTGTGATCAAATAATAAAATCTTCAGTAAATGGGCATGAGTGACTAGTAGGTTGGTGTACCCAGCCAGATAGAGCAGAATAATCCAATAGCACAGACCCCAAACTACCAGAGCTTTCAACATGGGAGGAAGACATGCATACTGATCTGCAGTAATGGTGACAAATGTTCCAGTAATGATTGAAAGCACAGTGGGTATTACAGTGGAACGGAGGGAGCTAACTCTACTTGGGAGGTGGGAAGTCTAAAGAGGACTTCCAAAATGACATGAAATTTTAGCTGTTACTACTAATATGAATCATTGCTGTTAACATATTAATTATGATTCAAATGCCAATTTCTGTAACGAGAAATGTGTTCCTTATAATGTTTAAACCTAATTTCTGTAATGAAAACACTTAATTATCTCCAAACATATGTCCTTCTTTTGACCCTGGAAGTTTTCTTTTTCTTCCTTTTTTTTGAGACAAGGTCTCATCACGCTGTCACCCAGCTTGGAGTGCAGTGGTGTGAACACATTTCACTACAGTCTTGACCTCCTGGGCTCAAGTTATTCACCTCATCCTCTCATGTAACTAGGACTATAGGTGTGCACTACCACACCCAATTTTTTAATTTTAATTTTTTGTAGAAATAAGATTTCACTATGGTGCTCAGGCTGGTCTCAAACTCCTGGGCTCAAGTGAGCCTCCTGCCTTGGCCTCTCAAAATGCTAAGATTAGAGGCATGAGCCACTGTACCCAGCCTGGACTGTCTTAAACGAACCACATCCTTAACCAGATTGCACCATTTCCAATAGTTTCAAAGCCGTAGGATTTGAATGTTCAGTGCATTATTTCCAACACCATGAAGTAAGATAGCAAAGCTCCTAGAAGGGGCTGGGCATGGCGGCTCACACCTCTAATCCCAGCACTTTGGGAGGCTGAGGTGGGCGGATCACTTGAGGTCATGAGTTCGAGACCAGCTTGGCCAACATGGTGAAACTTTTTCTCTACTAAAAATACAAAAAATTAGCCAGGTGTGGTGGCAGGCACCTGTAATCCCAGCTACTCAGGCGGAAGGCTGAGGGGCAAGAATTGCTTGAACCCAGGAGGCGGAGGTTGCTGTGAGCCAAGATCACACCACTGCACTCCAGCCTGATGACAGAGCGAGACTCCCTCTGTCTCAAAAAACAAACAAACAAATAAAATCAAGCAAGCAAACAAACAAACAAACAACAAAGCTCCCACAATATTCAGTGTGCATTAGGGGGATTGCTTAGGGAACAGCTGGGGGCATTGTTCTAGGCATGCCTGTCAGAGGGAAAACTGTGTCTTCATCATTATCTAACCCTCACATGAAAGTTCTTTTCAATACCTTGTCTTCATTGGATGCACATGGTTAATGAGGAAATGCTTTTCTAGCTGCATTCTTCCTGCCATCGTTATGGTTTCTGGCAAGTAATAATTTATTTAGTAGCTGTGTTGTTTCTGAGTATTATAGTCTTCTTTACTCACTCTTAATGTGTAAAGTGCTTTAAAAACCTTGCAACCATCAAAGTAAAAGATGAAACTCAGTGCCTCACTCCCCGGCATTGCCACAGGGCTCAATAATCTATAGATCATGTAATAATTTCATTTAGCAGCACAATAAAAGTCAAATTAGTTTCCATAAGACAGTTATGTATGATAATCTGGATTACTGTGGCCTCCTACTGACTGTATTAGCATTGTAATGTTATTTCTGCTTCTGGGATTCTGGTGGAATTTTTTCTTCAGTTTATATTTATTGAATCATTATGAAAACTGAGTTCTCAATGTCTTGAAGAAAGAGATTTATAAAAAAATTAATGTGCAGTGATAATGATCTTAACTTCCAATGCATCACTTTTCTTTCCTTTAAAGTAGCTACTTTAACTGCTGGGTTTTCAATGTACTTGAAAATGTGGCACTATGAGTTTGAAGCTGAAAACTAATGGCTAAAGCCTGTGCCTGTATCCCTTATGGCTAGCCTTTGCCAGAGGCTTTCTCATCTCCTACAGTGGTATTCTACAGGTATATGGCAATGGAGAGTCCACTATTCTGTCTGCATTTCAGAGTACTGGGCCATGATTCCCAGTCTTCTATGTCAGTTCCTCCCGTACTTCATTTTTAGGTTTTGGCATCAAAAAGAAAGAAAGAACATAGGGGTGTTTGTGTGTGTGGTGTGTGTGTGTGTGCACACACACATATATACATATATTTCTCACACACACACATATATATATTACACACACACACACAACAGTTTCATGGTCAAGTATAGCACGATGTATCCTACACGACAAATAAGAAACAAGGTCACTTTTAATAGGATTAATCTGCTGTGTCTTGATATTTCTGAAACATTACGTTCATACATCTTCTTAAGACTCTTTGGTAATATATAGTTAGCTGTGTAGCTATCTTTCAACCTGACCTTTCTTTTAAATATTTTCAGGACTTATCAGGATGCAGTTATTGCTAGAGAGGGTGACAATTAGGAGAGCATTCCATCTTAGGAACAAAAAAATCGGTCCTGTGGAGTTTCAGTATCAGACTTATAAAACTCATAAATATAGACTCATATTCAGCCCACAGTTAGTTTGTAATTTGTGAACATCAGGCCATTCTCTCTGCTTCTGCTCTTACCAAGGAGCTCCTGCTGGCTGGATTGCTCATCTCCACGCATCGGTACATCCTTAAAGTGTTTTTTCACCCTTCTTACTTGCAGCTGACTCACTTCAGTTCACCAGACAGCATAGTCGCCATATCCTGTTATCTTAGAGCTGCCGTGTGTGTCCAACTCAGCAAAGTTATGCACCGTAGAACATCATTCAGGCCTGGGAGACAGGGCTTGGTAGCAGGAACCCACTGTGAATGATACTTTTTGGACATTTTTCATTAGGCACAGAGGAAACTAAAGCAGTAAAATACACACTATGCTTGCTACTCAAGAGATACTTATGTTAGAAATGGAAGGACATAGAAAGTGGTAAAGGAGGGAAGAGAAGAAAGAAGCCATGAAGGAAGGAAGGAAGGAATGAGAGGAGAGAATTAAAGAGGGAAAGAGGAACGGGAAAGGAGGGCAAAACAGAACAAATTTACAGCAAGAAACCTGACTTTATTCTTCATTTAAGATTTTACCCTCTTAGAGAACTTAACCTCCCAGAAAGAAAACACAACACGAAAAACACAAAGCAACACAAGGCAGTGCTTCAGCATGATTCTGGAAAGTGTTTCCTTTATTCACAATGCACATAGATAATAACAAAATTGATAAGAAAATATGATTGAAATCACATCATGAAATTGGTTATATTCAGTTTACTTAAAATTAAACATGTAAAAGAACATAAATACAAACTATATATAGTGAGCAGCATTAATGTGAAATGTTGATTTTTTATTTATTTTATTTTATTTTTTTTGAGACAGAGTCTCCCTCTGTTACCTAGGCTGGAGTGCAGTGGCATGATCTCAGCTCACTGCAACCTCTGCCTCTTGGGTTCAAGTGATTCTTCTGCCTTGGCCTCCCAAGTAGCTGAGATTACAGGCATGCACCACCACACCTGGTTAATTTTTGTATTTTTGGCAGAGACGGGGTTTCATCATGTTGGCTAGGCTGGTCTCAAACTCTTGACCTCAAGTGATCCACCTGCCTTGGCCTCCGAAAGTGTTGGGATTACAGGAGTGAGCCACCATGCCTGGCCTGAAATCTTGCTTATTAATGACCTGTGAAATCTTTAGTCAGGGGCATTTGTAATGAATTCTCTTTGTTTTAGTCCATTCTAGACCTTATTCTGGTTCAGTTTCATTTGTCAATTATCTGTGCTGTCTTTATTTTTGCTACAGTGCATTTTAGCAAAATATAAAAGCCATGACTGTGGCTTTTAAAATAAATGCAGAGAATTCTCAACCTGCAATTGAAAAAAAAAAATCAGAATTTCAGGATAGCCATGCTTCATCAATTATAAACTAATAGCCCTACTTATCTCTCTTCTGATTTCTTATTTTATGTCAGAAGCTTTGTTTCTTTCAATGCCCTCACTACAAAATGACTGTTGCAGGTGCTCGTTATCATTAAATGACAGCTCTCTCTCTGCTTTGCTCTGGGATGTGATGGTTGAAGATATTATACAAACTTCCTTGTCTTTTTACAGGAGGAAAATAATTTTCAACTTTAGTATTAATTGCAAAAAAACCCACACCATTAAGCAGAAGTCAATGACTTGACGCAACTTTCTCTCCTAAATAGCTAAATTGCAAATTAATTATTCTCCTTCCCTTTTAACATTTCCTTTCCACCTTCCAGTAAGCAGCTCTGTTTGCACCAGTGGTTTTTCTGTTCAGAATTTTTATGCTTCAAATTGTGGATTACCTTGTTTTGGGACAACAGTGATTTAATGTATAAAGCATGATGTGAAGTGCAATCCCATTGGTTTCTTTTAGGTAAAATAAGTTATTCAGAAGTCATAAAATGTGCCATTAATTACCATTAATGACAATTGACGTTGGGTTCTGATGATTTTGAGAAAGCAATGCAACAATTAGTCAGAATAAGGAATTATTTTTGGTGTTACTCTTCCAGCTGACTCAAATTCTGCATTTCTTGTTTTTAATAAAAATGCAAACTTGGTCATGTTAATTTCCTGAAACAATATGCTGAAACAAGGTTAAAGAGCATGTACATTCTAGAAAAAAATTAATTTGTTGTAGATTAATATGAATTCTGGTTTTTAATATTTCTGTCTGCTTCTCCAAAATTCTTAGGAGATAAACACCTTGGATAGGGAAATGTTCTACCCCTGAAAGGAACATTTGAGATATCAAAACTGAATTGTTGTTCTAACCCAACAGTGGTAATTAGTATCACCTAGTATATGAAAAATACACATTCCTGGGATTCTATTTTCAGAGATCCCCATTCAGTAAGTCAAAGGTTGAGCACAAGAGTTTGCATAGTAAAAGAGTTGCACAGTTTATACTGATTCACATACTTCATTGATCATATTGATCATTTCCCTAAGTTTATAGCCCTTACTATGAACAACTTATAGAATGGAAGCCAGGTATATTATATTCCAGTAATTGTTACTGAAGGAAAAATTGTGACTGCATCATCACTCCTGTATTGTCATACCCTCAGGATGAAATATTAAGTCAAAGATAAAGACCCATGCACAGATGAGATGATCTAGATGTGGACAGCGTTGGAGAGTCGAAGGATTTAACTGGTACAATTTAATGTGGTGCAAGTAGCATATATAATCACAGCCTTAATGGGAACACGGATTAGATGGTGAAAAGTGGGTTAACATCCAGGGAGAGAGACAGAGAGGTAGAAGTCAAGGAAACTGTGAGGCACAAAATGCTACAGGGAATATCAAGGTGTTTAGATCAATATATGCAAGCAATACCCTTACAGCAAAATTCCATAAAATGGGCACTGTTGCTCCATCTGACCTGCATAAGTGCTTGTTGCTAGGGCAGGACCGCCTCCCTATCCCTACCCCCTAGTCTTTAAAGGGACCTCAATTTGAGAGATTGCTGCAGGATCAGTATATTGAGTTAGATTTTCACACATCAAACATCACGTTTGATCTCTGTTTACATCTTATAATACAACTAAACAATATTATGAGTGAAAATTTGGAACAGATGAAGAAAATAACATTAACATTGTACAGAAAAGCCTAAAATAAGATTTTATAGTAGATGGTTCTAAAATTGGTAACTTAATCAAAACACATGATACTTTCAAGGAAAATTGGTAAAATTAACTAATAGCCAAAAGTAATTTATAAAAGGCTTAGAAATCAATCATTAAAGGAAAGGAAATGAGAGATAGAGCAATGTCAGAGAATAGAACCCAACCAAACCACAGGCTCAAGTCCTTTACATTCACCCGTACTAGCCTGACACATCAAACAGGTATTTTTACTAAACTAGAATCCCCTCACAGAAACAAAAATCATAAAATAAACTATTCCGAATCAAGACCAAAGCTGTGAATTCATTGACTAAAATCTTTTATTATATAAGTCCTATACTAGGTGAAAGAGTTTCTGATTTTATTTTGTTGTTATCCTTATTGGGTTGAAATCAAATGGACAGCTAAAGCAGTTGTATCCAATTCAATTTAGTATATAATTAAATGTGTATCTCTTATATGCCAGTCACTTTGTTCGACATTAGAGAACACAGATGAATAAAATGACATTTCTTCTTTGAGGAGTTCTTAATCTGGAAGAAGAGACAGAATAGTAAACAATTAGCTGTGACATAACATGCAAACTGCACAATAGAAACCTGATCCTAGTGCTGTGGAAATAATTACACATTGTCTAGGGAAGGACAGGGAGGTGGGAAGGGAAGTCCACAGGGAGTGAGTGACATTGGAGACTCTGAAGGATGAAGGAGTTTCTCCAGGTGAGCACAGAGAAGAGAGGGAGGGAGGGAGGGAGGGGAAAACCCCAGGAATGGAGACAGCATGGAGTGAGTAGAGCATTCCAGGAGTAGCGGCCCAGCATCTAGTGTGGTGACAGTGAGGGTTGAAAAGGTAGTTTGTGACCAGGTTGCTGTGGTTCTCTGTCTTCAGTGTGGCCGCGGGGGCAGGGTGTGGGGCACACTGGGGATACACAGTTGGAGGATTTGGATCTGCATTCTTTCTCACCACTAATAGCACTGTGATCTTTGACAAGTTATTCCTTAATTGTGCCTCAGTGTCCTCATCTGAAAATTGAGAATGATAAAAACAATTTCAAACTCATGGTATGGTTTTAAAGAGATAGTGAAATGAAGAATTTAGAACAGGGCCTGTCACCTAGAAGTGAGATAGAAATAATATATGGTGGTCGTAGAATAATAGACAAATCCAGGCAACAGTTTTACATGATTAGAAAAAAAGAAAAGAAAAAACTGTTGAAATAACTGCACAAGCTAGAGGCTGATAAAACCATGAAAACCAGGGTGTGGACTGTCATGTGCAACCATGTGAAGAGACCACCAAACAGGCTTTGTGTGAGCAATAAAGCTTTTTAATCACCTGGGTGCAGGCGGGCTGAGTCAGAAAAGAGAGTCAGCGAAGGGAGATAAGGGTGGGGCCGTTTTATAGGATTTGGGTAGGCAAAGGAAAATTACAGTCAAATCGGGGTTGTTCTCTGGCGGGCAGGAGTGGGGGTCACAAGGTGCTCAGTGGCGGAGCTTTTTGAGCCAGGATGAGCCAGGAAAAGAAACTTCACAAGGTAATGTCATCACTTAGGGCAAGGACAGGCCATTTTCACTTCTTTTGTGGTGGAATGTCATCAGTTGAGGCAGGGGCAGGGCATTTTCACTTCTTTTGTGATTCTTCAGTTACTTCAGGCCATCTAGGCATCTAGGCATATACATGCAAGTCACAGGGGATGCGATGGCTTGGCTTGGGCTCAGAGGCCTGACATGGATCAATCTGGCTAAAAACACTGGATGCAACATGGTCCTGGACTTAACCTAGATTTTCACCCAGGACCTCATTATCCACTCATTAACATCCTAGATCACAGACACACACCCCTGCCATGACAGCTCTGGGAACACTCTTATTTGGTGTA
Source organism: Theropithecus gelada (assembly GCF_003255815.1). Taxonomy (NCBI): domain Eukaryota; kingdom Metazoa; phylum Chordata; class Mammalia; order Primates; family Cercopithecidae; genus Theropithecus; species Theropithecus gelada. The sequence continues at coordinate 33,667,236 of NC_037676.1, read as the reverse complement.
AAAATGGGTGGCAACACAGTTCCACCTTTTTCCAGGAATCTTCTTGAGTAATTTACCCCTTGGTTAAAGAAACCCATAAATCTAGAAGCCCCAGGCGCCATTGCCCAACTCTCTCTTGAGTACACCTACACTCCCCTTTCTTGAGTATGTACTTTTTGCTTTGCAATAAATCTCTGTACTTTCGCTATTTTCCAAGTTGTCCTTGAATGCCTTCTCACTACGATGTCAAGAGCCTGGACACTGGCTTGGGTCAAGGTCCTACTGGTGTCTAGGGACCTTCCCTAGCTCACCAGTATCGGAAGTATACTAAATAATGTTAACTACTGTCAAAATATTTTGGTGGTAAAGAACTTGGAAGGCAAGATGGAATGATGATTAATGGCACGGACTCTGGTGTCAGACAGACTGGGAAAGTATTTATCTTTTGCCATCCATACAACCTTGCAAGTGTTACTTAACTTCTCTGTACTTATAAATTACCAATTATTGTAAAGTATCACAATGTGGTTTTGAGAACCGAGAAAGTCCAACACTTAGCAAGTACTCAGTGAGGTTAGCTGCTGTCCTTTCAGAGTCATGAAAGAAGAGGTGAGGGTCTGTGTGGGTTAGGAAGGAAATTAGATGCATTTGGCTCCTGTAGAAAAACATGATAAGAAAGCAACAATAAGAGTAAAATGTAAATAGTTTAATTTGGCATTTGGAAGCAAATGGCTAATGCTTTGTGGTGGTGATCGATGGTGGTGGTGCTATGTGTGTACGTGTGTGTGTATTTCCTTAGAAAGTACAGCTTTTAACTGTTTTTAAAAGAGATGGTCATTTGTGGCATTTACTGGGTGGTTACACTGGCTTCGAGTCTTTCCATTCTTCCAAGCATAATTTCCACAATCAAGCAGAGCCAAAAATCTCTCTCAATGCAGTCAGAAGCAGGACTCCTGACTCTGAGCATTCAAAATACATTTAGCCTATGAAGCTGTTTGGCATAGCCACTGATTTCAAATGGCAGAAGCCACGGTTTGCTAGGATGGGAGAGGCAGCAGCATGAGGAATCTAGCCAGAATGCTATCTAGAAAGAAATCTAACTGGCATGCTAAACCATTGATGTGTTTGTTTGTTAAAAGGCACTTTGAAAATAATATATTTGAACTATCACAAATCATTCTTGATCATGATTAATCTGTTGTTTTTCAAATGAGGAAAAGGAGTTTCAGACATGTTAGGTAAATTTGCCCAAAATTTCACAATAAGTCAATAGTGGAATGTGTTTGGTCTCCACATTCTCTGTATACATTCTAAAACATCTTTCTGCATGCCAAGTAAGGTAGTTGTTGTGGGCAGAAGTATAACTTGAACCATATGTTTTCCAAATGGAAGTAAACCACAAGGCATCGCTCCACCTTTCTGGTCATAACATTGATTTAAATGAGTAACTCTGACTGTGCTTTAGAGATGGCTTTACAGAAGCAACTTTCAGTTCATGTGTACATTTCCCTGGAACATTATTAGTAAAACTGATCACTTCTCAAATTTGAGGAAACAAAGGCAAGCCATGGACTCATATAAGTAAAGCGGAAGACTGTCACCTTCTTCAGTCCCATAATCCTACCCCATCCTTAGAGGAGCAGGAACTGCCTTTAGGCTCTCAAGACACTGATCAGCATCCTGCCTTGCCATTCTTGAATTGTTTCTATTCCGTCTCAGGGCATCGATCCTTAAATTTGCTTCGATTGTCTTAATACCATGGCAAGACCCACTTCAAGTCCGATACATAAAATTCTTTAAATTAAAAAAATTGAGTTGGAAGATGTAGAAGTCTGTAGATGTGTGATGTGGATGTATATGTAGTGAGATGGGCAGGGGACAAAGGGGTGAGGGAAGGGCAACTGCAGCTGGAAGCTTAATCTAATCTGCCAGCCCCCATTAAGACTCTTCCTCTTCCTTTCATTTCCAGGACTTGAAGCTTGGAAATATCAGGGTTAAGAGAAGCCAAAAATTTGGTGGCACAGGCGGAACATAAGAAACAGTAAGGAATGAGAAACGAAAGCCTTTTTTTTTTTGCCCTCTGTCACCCAGGCTGGAGTGCAGTGGTGCAATCATAGCTCACAACAATCTCTAATTCTTGAGCTCAAGTGATCCTCCTGCCTTGGCCTCCTAAATAGCTGGGAATATAGGCATGCACCACCATGACCATCTAATATTTTAATTTTTCATAGAGACAATGTCTTGTTCTGTTGCCCAGGCTGGCCTCAAGTGTCCCTGCTGCCTCGATCTCCCAAAGTGCTAGGATTACAGGCGTGAGCCACCACACCTGGCCAAAAGTAATTCTATTTGTTGTATTTTCATCCTTAAATTCTGTCTCTCATCTGTAAACATCCTTGTATGATCATGCGATGGCCCACGTGTCCCTAGGCTCATTAACCTAGGCAAACTTTGCTTTGATATAAAGCAAATAAGTTGGTTTGGACTGTCATGCTACCGTCTATGGAAGAAAACCTACAATCTCATCTCCTTTTCCTTTGGGATGCCAGGTATTTTGGGAGGGTTTACAGTTTCTTTACCAATTTTTTTTCTCTTATCTCTTATTTCTGATTCATCCTTGTTTAATTTTGACTCATTTTCTCTGTTCCACACCCCTTAGCTCTTCTCAAAGCTAAATTTTGGGTGCTTAAAGTTTCTTTTTTTTGGAAACGGAGTCTTGCTCTGTTGCCCAGTCTAGAGTAGGGTGCAGTGGCACAATCTTGGCTCACTGCAACCTCCGCCACCTGGGTACAAACGAGATTCTCCAGCCTCAGACTCCCAAGTAGCTGGTATTACAGGTGTGTACTACTACGCCAGGTTAATTTTTTGTATTTTTAGTAGAGACAGGGTTTCAGCATCTTTGCCAGGCTGGTCTCGAACTCCTGACCTCTGGATCCACCTGCCTCGGCCTCTCAAAGTGTTGGGATTACAGGCGTGAGCTACCGTGCCCAGCCAGGTGCTTAAAGTTTCTTGACTTTTAAAAATGTCACTCACACGTGTGTAGCAGACTTTTTGATGAAGATCAAGAGTAATGAATGGGACTGCACACAGTCATCATAGAGTCAACAACTTGAAATCTAGCATTACCATGCCTTTTCTAATGAAATCCTCAGGCAGCCTCACCTCCATCTCCTGGCTGTCTTAGCCCTTCAGATTCCTGGTCTTTGTGCAGGGCTAACCCCGCCTCCTCTCACTGGTTTTCGTTTCTTCTCCGCGTTTATAGGTTTTTTCATCCTCTCTTTCCAGCAATGCCTAGAAAAAAATAAATTTTTTTCGGTTTATTTTTTTTTAATTGTATTTATTTTTTTTTTTTGAGACGGAGTCTCGTTCTGTCGCCCGGGCTGGAGTGCAGTGGCCGGATCTCAGCTCACTGCAAGCTCCGCCCTCCGGGTTTGCACCATTCTCCTGCCTCAGCCTCCCGAGTAGCTGGGACTACAGGCGCCCGCCACCTCGCCCGGCTAGTTTTTTGTATTTTTTTAGTAGAGACGGGGTTTCACGGTGTTCGTCAGGATGGTCTCGATCTCCTGACCTCGTGATCCGCCTGTCTCAGCCTCCCAAAGTGCTGGGATTACAGGCTTGAGCCACCGCGCCCGGCCTTTCCCTTTATTTTATTATGCATAGTGCTTTAGCTTTCCCTGGTCTTATTTCCCTTGTCTAGTCACATTTTGAAATCTAAAATCAAAATGACTCATTGAATCTTTTTGGTAAACAAAAGATTGCTCTTTCCTCAAACTAATTTTCCTGCTTTAAAACAATAAAGTCTTTGGGTGAAATCTTAGTTGGGATAAAATTCAGTAAAAAATCTCTTCACAGCCTGTGGGGTTGAGGGGTAACACATTGGATTTAGCTCAGTAACCAGTGAACTAGCTTGAGCAAAGCATACAAAGAAAATATTGCCTGCTTTATTTTACTTTTTAAAAACAATTTAAGTCAGAAAACATTAAAATCCACTGGGGAAATTTATGTAAAGTTGCTTCTCTTGTTGTAAGAAACCAAAGGTTCAAAAGTACTTCCAGTGGCTCATGCCTGTAATCCCAGCACTTCGGTAGGCTGTGGCAGGTGGATCATAGGTCAGGAGTTCGAGATCAGCCTATCCAACATGGTGAAACCCCATCTCTACTAAAAATACAAAAATTAGCTGGGCGTACTGGCACACGCCTGTAGTCCCAGCTCCTCAGGAGGCTGAGGCAGGAGAATTGCTTGAATCCAGGAGGCAGAGCTTGCAGTGAGCCGAGATTGTGCAGAAGATTGCACCAAATTGAATGTAGACTCAGAGCTACTAATTCAGTGCCACTGCACTCCAGCCTGGGTAACAGAGTGAGACTTCATTTCAAAACAAGAAAAAAGAAAAAGAAAAAGTGCTTGCTTCCAAGCTTTGTGTGTTTTGAAAGTTTCCATGAAATACATCTTGTCCAGTTTAACATTTTTCTAGGGTTTAGATGTGACATGGGGCCTAAAAAATATTTGCAGCTGCATTTGCCACAAATATATAAGGAATACAAGAACAATGACAGGGCGTGGTGGTTCAAACTTGTAATCCCAGCACTTGGAGAGGCTGAGGCAGGAGGATGGCTGCAGCCCAGGAATTTGAGGCTGCAGTGGGCCAAGATTGTGCCCAGGAATTTGAGGCTGCAGTGGGCCAAGACTGTGCCACTGTAGTCCAGTGTGAGTGACAGAGCAAGACTACTCTGTCTCTTTAAAAACAAACACACACATATACACACACACACACACACACACACACACACAGAGGAAGAAGGAAAGAAAAGCGGTTTCAAGCAAATCAGTAGCTCTGAATCTACATTCAATATTCAATTTGGGGCAATCCCCTGCACAGCTGTGCTGCAGACTCCCATTATGACCCAGAAGAAAAGGGAATCTCAACAAGTGATTTGAAAAGGTTGGACAAATACGAAACATTCACACATACAAGAATGTCAGTTCTTAAGTCAACTAAATATTAGGTTGGTGCGAAAGTACGCCGGCGCCGTGCCTCATGCCGGTAATCTTAGCACTTTGGGAGGCCAAGGCGGGCGGATCATGAGGTCAGGAGATCCAGACCATCCTAGCGAACACGGTGAAACCCCGTCTCTACTAAAAATACAAAAAAAAAAAAAAAAAATAGCCGGGTATGGTGGTGGGCGCCTGTAGTCCCAGCTACTCGGGAGGCTGAGGCAGGAGAATGGCAAGAACCCGGGAGGCGGAGCTTGCAGTGAGCCTAGATTGCTTCACTGCACTCCAGCCTGGACGACAGAGTGCGACTCTGTCTCAAAAAAAAAAAAAAAAAAAAAAAGTAATTGCGGTTTTTGCTATTACTTTCAAATGGCGAAAACCACACTTACTTTTGCACCAACCTAATAGATGGGAAAGCAGGAGCTTTTTTATGTCCTAAAAATACCTCAGAACTCACCTTGCCTATGTACTCAGCTACACACAATTCTAGTGGTTCGGAGAGTCCTGCTTTGTGGTGCACTTTCATTCTGAAAGACTTTGGTGAGTCAGAAGAGCAACTTGTTTGAAGCATACTCCAAAAACTCGAGAAATCTTGCTATTCCGAGCATGGATGCCCCTGGAACCTAATATTTCTATTGAATTTATAGACTGATATTATGAATACGTGTTGGGTAGTGGGGCAGGCGTCTGGGTTAAGGGTTCTTTCAACTATTGATCTCAGCACAATAAACAGTAAGTGGTGCCACTGGAAATTGGATTCTGATGTGATGGAAACATGCTGAGTCATCGATTACAGTTATACCCCATGTGTTTCAGGGACATTTATAAAGCTGTGGGGCTAAATCAAATCTGACTTGGAGAATGTACAGAAAATATTTGCAGAAAGCATTGGTGGGGGCAGGGAGATTGTCAAAAATATGACTTTAAAAAGCAGTGTTTAGGGTATTTCTGGAATAATTCTGGGCAAACCACAGAGATGTCTAAAGCTACTTTGAGTGTGCTGAATTAATTGACTTCCTAAAAATTAAATGCAAAATACATAATTTTAGTAATGCAAATTGTAACAAGGACACAAAATAGTTTATGTGCTCTAATGCCTGTAAATAGCTTTTGAAAAAGCCCAAATGCCAGGCAAATAAAATATGCCCCTTATGCATATATTGACTCCTATTAAAACTAGGGAGGATAAAAAAAAATGTCATGTTTTGGTAACAAGTAAATTTTTTAAAACTATGCTAAGCAAGAAACTGGCAGATAAATGCTGAGATACAAAAAAAATCTAAAGATGCATGGGATTCTTTTTTTTTTTTTTTTTTTTGGAGTTGGAGTCTCTGTCCCCCAGCCTGGAGCGCAGTGGCGTGGTCTCTGCTCACTGCAAGCTCCGCCTCCCGGGTTCACGCCATTCTCCCGCCTAAGTCTCCCGAGTAGCTGGGACTACAGGCACCCACCACCACGCCTGGCTAAATTTTTTTGTATTTTTAGTAGAGACGGGGTTTCACCGTGTTAGCCAGGATGATCTCGATCTCCTGACCTCGCGATCCGCCTGCCTCGGCCTCCCAAAATGTTGGGATTACAGGCGTGAGCCACCGCGCCTGGCCAGATACCTGGAATTCTTAAGTGATTAATGATAAAGGTTAGGATTTAGAGCTGGAAATAAAGAAGTATTTGCTAAATGATGTAGATATTGATGATGTAAATTTAACTGAGGCCTCAAATTTGAATGGAACCTCCCCCCCACCCCCGCTCCCCGCATGAAGAAATCTGACTTTTGTAAATATTCTGTTACTTACCCTTTCTGGTCTATTAAGCAATAGACCATGATAACTGCAAGCAGTGATCGAAGTGTTGCAACGAATTTGTAAACCTAACCACACTTTATGATTTATCACCACATTTTAAGGCGGTGCATTTCCTTTCTGTATCATCTCCCCTTGTCAAGGAATGTAAGAAATCCTTGTGGGGTGGCCATTGCAAGTGTAAAGCACTGAACTTTGAATGAAGAAATCCATAGTTTAGACTTCACTTTTCCATAACTAGATGTATGACCTTGGGCAAGCCATTTAATTTCTCAGGATAGTTAGACTAAATAGTGTTAATAATTCCAGTTTATTATATGCCAATACACTGCTAAATACATTCTTACACCATTAATAATCCTTTGAAGTAAATATACTTTCGTTGACACACACACACACAAAACAGAGTTTTAGAGATGTTAAGAATATTGCCCAAGGTTGCAGGGCTAATAAAGAGCAGAAAAAGGATTTTAATGGAGACGTTTTCATTCTAAAACTTATGTTCTTACTCAACATGCTGTGGTGCCATTCTAAAAATATATGCATTTTCCAAGTTAGCTTGGTAACATAATGGTTAGGAGCATAGATTGGAATCCGGAAAGCCTGAGTTTTAATCCTGGTTATTGACACTTACTAGTTTTGTGACTTCAGTAGGCTACTTACCCTTTGTGTATCTGAATACTCTCATCTGTAAAATGAAGATAATAATAGTATATCCCCCTTACAGTAGTTAGAAATTATAAGTAATACATTTAGAAGAGTGTCTGATGTATACATTATGAATATTACTATTTACTGTTATTTTACCCTCAAACAAATTGGATATATATATATACTGAGAAAAATGTGAAAATACAGTGGGATGACAGAACAAATATTTATTAATATCCTAATACAGTCAACAAACCTGTCCCAGGTTTTAGGAAATGCAACATTAAAAAATATTGACAGGTTCTATTGTAAACAGCAGTCATTCTACAGAGTGAAAATTCTTGCCTTCTTGTTACTTCTCTAAATAAAGTCTCCTGGAAGGTGATTTTTGCTTAGAGAAACTGATGTCTATCACACTGCACTCTTCTTTATCATAGGTGACTAAGATGTCAGGCAAAGCATTTCTTTTTGGAAAATATTAAGTGATAAATTACTGGTAACTTAGTTTTCTGATTATTCCTTTTAAAATGCATTCTTTTATAGATTTAAAGATATTATATTTTATTTATTATGACTCATTTTCTTGTGGCCTGGAGAGGATGTATTAATACTTCATGAGAACTTATTTATATTTATAAAGCTTCAAAGAAAATAAAGCTTCAAAACCAAAGGTTTTCAGTTTGAGACTTTTATGTGGTACAAGAATTGGTGTCTGAATGATGGAAAGATTAATTTCACTAGTGGAAAGTAGTTTGTACTTAAAATAAAAAAAAATTAGTAATTTAATAGGTGACATTTTCCACACAATTATTGCTAAGGTATGACTAGAAGTTATGATATTTGAATACTTGGTGAAACTTATATATTTTACAGAAACCCAAAGTATTCTCTGATAACGGTATGTTGGAGATATAGAACTTAACTGCCTGATTAAATCAAGTGAAGCATTTCTGAATTTGCCTAAGGTTACAACCTGAAACAGAGATAAAATCTGGAAATCATTTCTGGATCAAAGTCTAGTAAATCACTAAAATCCAACTGCGTATCACACATCGTATATAGTGTGAGGGTAGAAAGAGAAATTCAATAAGCCAACAAATACTTATTGAATGCCAATATATGTCAAGCATTTTCTTTCCACTTGTCACAAAGCAACCTCAGAGTTCTGCATGTTATCACTACTTTTAGTTTGCAGGAAATGAATCCTATTGGGGTTTGGATTCAGCAAATAGTCACCCTTTCTCTGTTCTACTGTGGGTGGTTTATTTTCCTACTTCATTGATGACAGTGGGCTGGGCCATGGACTTGATTTGGCCAAAAGGTGTTGTAAAACATGATTCAATCTGAGACTTGAAATGTGCTTCTCCATTAGAGCCATCTTTCTGTGTTTTTGCCATTGCTACAAAAACATTGTGACCTTGGCAGCTCATTTGTTCACAAAGAATTGGAGATATTTTGAGCAGAGCTACCTTAGGTGACTGTCTCTGGAATCCTTGGTAACTGAGACAATCTAAGGAATCTGCAGATCTGCAATTTGAAACAGACTCACCCCAATTTACCAAAAGACTTTTGAGAATAATAACCAGTGTTTACTGGTGCATATCACTGAGTTTTGGGGTATTTTTTACCCAGCAATAGTTGACAGATACAATTATGCTGACTGAAGTCACATAGTTAATAATTGGGGAAAGAAGATTCTTGCTTTCACATGTCAGTAGAGGAAGATAAATCCAGAGCAATAGACAGCAATTGATAATCTAGATCATACATTTTAGGCAATATTATCTCTTAGAATTTCCACAGATGAAAGATTAGTGAGAACTGGAATGTAGATACAACATTCAAAATGGTAAAGTAGCCCAATGTCTCTACTGAGGACACTAGGATTGTCACTTTAACATAGATTTAAAAGCTCTAAAGGGCAAGTATGTTTGACAATTAGCATCATGCCCAAATCCTGAACCAATGACATGGGCCCTAAGGCCATTAAGATGCTCTTTTCTGCAGTGCCTGGAAGAAATCTCAACAGTCCTTGTTAAAGCAGTACTCTAGGGAGTGACGATCAATTGATAAAAGTTGGCATGTAAGCCAAAATCTGTGTCTCCCTTGATCTTGGCAGAAAATCTATCAAGATATATTAATATGTTGGGGCTCATGGCACAATACCCAAAGTATGGTGCTCTGGCCTGCTAAATATTTAAAATGAAAAGAGATTAGTAGGGCTGAGACCTCTCTGACTTTCTCTTGCCCTCCTATCTCTGACCCCTCATTCTCTCCGAAGCCAGTTATAGAAACCAGAGTCCCTCTTCCCCAAGTTAGGTCAAAGAGACTAGAACCTTTTCCTCCAAAGGAAATCATAAACCTAGAAAGGCCATTCTCTTCCTTCTCCATTCTCCCTTGAATCTGTCATTCTAGAGAGGTCCTGCCCTGTACCCAGGAGGAAAGAATGCTACATATAGCAGCCAAGAAGAATCTGAACAGACAGGCCTTGGTGGGGTTCCCCACTACCTCCATCTGTTACCATTAGGTCATATTGATTTTTCCAATCACATTTTTACATCACTGCTAGGCAGTTTTGCTTGGGTCTATGGGTATTCATTTCTGAAAGCTCTCGTGTCACATAAAATTTTGCTTAAATAAATTTGTTATGCTTTTCTCTTGAGAGCCTGTCTTTTGTAATATACCTGCTGGCTGTGACACTTACGATGGGTGAGGAAAGGGATCACATCTTTCTAACCTGCAGTTTTGGCACACAACCCAGGGTGGCTGAGACAACTGACTTGCTCTAGAGCCTGCAGATGAGAATCTGGAACAACTGACAAATAGCCAGGCAAGAAAAGGTAAGAACTTTGTATTAAGGTCAGCTCTCCTGGATCTCGGACTGTAGTGCCTGGTTGAGAATAGAAAGTAAACATTTCTCTTTATCCCTCCCCTTCTAAATTCAGGTTAGCTTGAGAAAATCATTTGTTTGGATCATGAGTCTTTTGTAAATCTGGTTTGGGTTTGGGGATACCCATTTCTTATTGGTCCTTTCCCTCTCAGGGACAGCTTTTTCTTTCTTGTCTCATTTTGTGTCCTGAGAGTTTGACTTTGTGACCAGTGAGAACACACTCTGATTTCTACCAGCTGGAGGACAATATTTTACACAGTATCTATTTAAAAATTGTTTCAAAAATATATTTGGTAACTTAAAACCAAATATTTTTTATCTGTTAAGTGAAATTAACAGATACTCATTATCGGGGTCATTTCTAAGTAAGTTAAAATAATGAAACATAAATTGCTAAACATAAATTTAAGTTTATATATGTTGGCATCTCTTCTTTTCACATGGTATAGGGAAGCTAAATACATTTGGTTCTATTAATAAAAATTGAGATAAAGTGAGTTTCTAAAAATTATAAAATAGTGAATGCGGATGTAATACAGTTCAAAATGCTTGCTAGATTTCACTAGAAGTAAAGATAACTAAGAGTTAAGTATTATAATTAAGTAATGTGACTACATTACTAGAAATTATAAGGGAAACAATTATGTATGTGAGAAAAGTAAGGTGTATTTGATAAGGAGAAGTATGAGGAATTAGTTTTTCTTCAAAATACAAAGCTAAGCATATGAAAAAAGGTTATAAAAGGTTTGTGTAAATCTTATATTGTGTAATTAAAACTTACTGAGATTGAATGAATTTATTTAAAAGATTTCATTAAAAATTAGCTTTAGTATTAATATTACACAGATGCAGAAGTCAAGCTTAGTCTGTTAAAACAGAATATTAGTCTGAAAATTTAGTTTTCTTTTTTTACAAGCTGTTGCTTAGGAAACAAATATTATGTGTTTTATTAAGATTTTTTGTAATTATTGTTGTCTTTTATTAGGCCTTTGATTACTTAAGAAAAGTGAGTCTTCTTAATGTTAAAAGAGGTAAGTTGTTTTTTGCAACTACGTGACCTTCTGTTTTTGCCTTTAAAATATTTTGTTGTTGCTTCGATTAAACAGATAAACAAGAAGACCCTATTCAATTGTTTAAACCTATTTACATTTTTGACAAACTTCCCTTAATCCAATTCTAAATTTAGTCTTTTGACCTTGAATTAACTTTGGAATTTCCCAGTTTTGCTACTGAAAAACTGAAAGGATGTGTGCCTCACCTTGTACAAGAGCAATAGTAAATGAATTTGGCTTATTTATATGTTAAATTATGTGAGAAGCATTGCCAAATAAGTGATGCCTGCCATTGATATGAGTGTTTCGAAGTTTATATAAAATTCCTGGGAATCTGATATGTTATCAATCATAATTTTGGTAATTATGTTAAAATGTTATTATATGCCATGAAAATAACCAAATATCCTCATGAGTTGCACCATTAACTTGATGAACTCATCAGATTTTCAACCGTAGTCATTTTAAATATTTGTAATTCAGTTATTGTTTTGATTCTTTTTAAAAAGTATTCCTAGTCAGCTGCAATATGAAATAGTTTGATGATCAGTTTTTGGCTTGACTTCCTATCCTTGAGAGGCTTCTTAAAAGTTTAATCTGAAATTCCTTATGAAAATTTTCACCAAAGCAAACTTAAAGAGATCCTGTGTGGTCAATCACTATTCTTGCTGTACTTGTATAAATGATCAGACAAAGTTTCATGAGTTTAGACTTATTTTGCAAACAAATTGATGTCACTTTGATTATCTTTGGCAGAAATGGAGGTAACTGTAGAGAGAAAAATTACATTAAAAAAAAAACTGCAGCACACTGATTATTAGATTGTAGCTCATTATTTCTGAGGATTTGTTATCCACCTGAAATCTGGACTGGATCTTAAATTCTTCCAGTTTCCTCTTATATCTGGCTATGATCCTTTAAACTAACATTTGTAATTTTTCTCTCACCCTTCTAGCTTGGCCATTGAAATTAAGACTGCCTTCTTCCTGAAGTCCCACAAACTGAAGCTAAATGACTGATACAGACTTCCAAGAAGTCACTACAACCCCACTTATATTGAACAGCTTTCGTACTTGTTGCTATATGAACTACTCAGAATGTTTACTGGGACACCAGAAACAAATTGCAAATCAGAAAACTCTGTCAGAATATCACTGCCTATCCTCACTCTGACTAAGAATGCTTTGAGCCTAACATATAGAAATCTTAACTGGTTGCCCTCTAGACCCCAAAACTGAGTTCATAGTTTGTTCTAACCATTAACCTTTTCTTTCTTTCTTTCTTTCTTTTTTCATAGAAATGCTTCTCATGAAATACCCAATTGTTCAAACTATATACAGGCCTGACTTTGGTAGAAGCCCATCTGCCACACCACCTCCTAAAGTGAGACACAAGTGCTGTTAACTGTCGAACTTGACTTAGCTCTCTCAGGACTGAGAGACTGGTTCAATGGCTTATGAGACACAACAGCATCCCAATTTCTTGACTGTAAGATTTTTGGGTAAGTTTCATTCAGGGGAATGTTGAGGCTCAGAACATGACATCCTAAAGAATGGCGTTTGTTCATATTGAGCATTTTGAAGACAAGGACATTGGAAGGGCCTCAGAAACAAGGTCACTCTGACCTTTTCCTGCCTTCCTGAATTCCACTCCTCTTTCTTCAGCTGAAGGCAGTCGTGGAAACCACAATTCTTCTTCCTTAAGGCAGGTTGCAGAAAAGAGAACTGCTTCCCGCAAAGCAAGCCATACAACTTAGAAAGGTCACTTTCTCCCTTCTCCCTCCTCCCTTGAGAAGGACCCTCATTTCAGAGTCCCGCCCACTATCTGGGAGGAGAAATGGTACACAGAGAGGCCAAGGAGAATCTGAACAGAGAGGCCTTGCTGGGTTCCCCTCCCCTCAGCTACTACCCTTAGATCACATTTCGTCCAATCACATTTCTACATGGCTGTGCATTCTTCATCAAACTTAAGCCTAAAAATAGAAAGTTTTCTGTAGGTTTTGGATTTTACTTTTGGGGGCTCCCATGTCAAGTAATACTCTTTGATTGAAAGATTTTTTATGCTTTTCTCTTTTTAACTGTCTTAAAGTGTGAACCATCCAGCCTACCTGGCTTGTGTTTCTCTTTACTCCTTTTTGCCTTTCTTTTCCTGGTCATGTCTTGTACCTTATGAAGAGCTGTTTTTGAACTTATGGAGTTAGCCATCTCTGTCTTGCTTAGTTACTGCTGTCAGTCTACCTGCTCTTTAGTCATAGCAGGATTTTAAGCTCACTACATGCTTCTACCCCTTGTCTCTCAGCCTCCTCATAGATTTCTTTTCCTTATTCAATTTTGAGTCAACTAATTCAACAAGTCTTTTAAAAGTACCCTAAATTCTCATGACCCTCTCATTTTGTCCTAATAAATTTGTTGTCTCATTGCCTCTAATGCAGATGGGGCACTCACCAGTCTAGGCCACTTTGAGGCAATGGCAGAGAGAAGAGGAGAAAGAAGTGGGGACAGAGGAGTGGAAGTACAAGTGCAAGTAGGGATGGCACTTACCTCCCTGCCACAATGCCTGGTTGGCTGAAGATTCTATGACCATTCTAACTTTAATGGACTAAGCCATTCACCTATTAGGCACAGAATCTTTATTGCTCTACATGAAATTGTCATTTTGTTGCACTCAATGACAAAGTATCATTCAAATGCATTCATTTTCTCTAGTACTCACTTGCTGTCATCCTTTTCAGGGATCTCTTTGGCTCTCTTTTGGTTAATGGCATCAATCCCTAGCAAGCCTCTCAGATTTAGTCTTGTTCTCTTATAGGTCACCCACTATGTTGTTTTCAGGGTGAACATTTTAATATTTAGAAAACGATAATTTGATTATTCCTATTTAAAACCCTCCTACAGCTTTCCATTGCTCTTGGAATGCAACTGAAACTTTGTGGGAGTATTTCTCCCATAATCTATGTTATACCTAACTCTATATTCTCTTACCAAGCTCCATGAACTCTTATATTTTACACTTTATCATGTTGTATTCATTTTGACATTCAAATGTTCTGTACTTCCTTATTTCATGGCAGTTGAACATGTGTTTTTTTTTCTTACCCTGAAGTTACATTACTTTTTTCTTTTCTCAGTTCCTCAAGCCAGTTTCAATCTAAGCCCCACTGCCCTTAGAATGCCATTTCTAATGACTAGATAAGAGGAGTTGCCCTTTTAATTTTTCTAATTGTTCCTTATATACTTGCTAAGTAGTAGTTATCAGAATTTATTATCATTGATTGTTTAATTATGTCTCATTTCTACTAGACTGAAAGTTCATGCAGTAGTTATCACAGATGTCTTACTCATCCCTCTATCTCCAGTGCTTAGCATAATACTTGGAACATGATGGAACAAAAAACAATTCATCAAATAAGCAATTACATTATTATAGCCTTGGTTAGATGTACCTCTATAGACTCAGTGACTCAGTACATTCTGGGACAGGTTAGGCTGATTCATTGTGAGTCATCAGGTCCATAGGAAACATCAGTAGTGAGGAAGCAAGGAAGATAATTTGAGGATATGTATTTGAGGGACTTGAATCCTACTGTAGTTGCTGCAGGCAATAAGGGGATACCGCCTTTCCTAAGGTACCTTCACCTGAGTGCCCTCTGGTCAGTTTATTGGCAACTTTCTAGCAAGGAAAGTTAGGATAGCTAGCAATTACTTCTAATCATTTTTGATTCTGTGGCATCCAGACATAGCATATCATCTGCAATTACGCTGGTAGCTAAATGGCAAAAATTGAGGTAAGATTTGATGTAAATAGAACAAAGAAACCTTGATCTTTATTGAAGATGCATATTCCATTGCACTTAAAAAGAAAGTATTCATTACTCTCAAACACAAAAGAGGTGGCAGAAATTCATATTAAAAGTGGAAGGTTAAAATTTGATGGGTTGTTTGTGTCACCCTCAAACATCTTTGTGATCATAGACAACTAAAGAAGTATCAACAGGCACATCTCTTCCTTAAGAAAGCTGGAGAACAAAGAGTTTCCTATATTACTTTGCTTTCAAATTTAGGTGTCATATTTGACATCTAAACATATGGAGAAATGCTCACCAAATCTGATCTTTTTTGTTGTTGCTGTTGTTGTTGTTGTTGTTAAATAAAGTCAATTCAGAAAAAAATGTCATTCAACCCATAAGATAAAAGCAAATCTGTCTGTGTATAAATTAGAAGTAAATGAACTTGAGGAGAAAATACACTGATTCATACCTCAAAAGGCATGATTTAAAGGCTGTTGTGTAATGAACGTTATGTTTTGTATTTTTAAAAATTGGTATATCACTATGAGATATTTTTAACATGGTTAATGTTATGTTTAATATGTAATTGTTATGTTTACCATTGTCATTTACTTCGCTATAGCCACCCAGTAGTACAGAAAAAGAAAGGGCAAAATATAGATAGTAATGCTAGTGCAATTAAATAGACATCTCTCATGTTTTCAAGATTCATTTGCAGCACAGCATATTCATGATTCATGTAACTGTTGCTCCCACTAGGATGAAGAACCCTACAAACACGTTCAGCCTCAACAAATGAACTAAGGATCCCTTGGGCTGCCTTTCAACATGGAGAGATTGTTCTTTGTGTTCAAGGTGATGCTACTGGTGTATTAAATACTTATTTCCCACTAAACAAATATCAGCAAAGAGACCAATGCGTAACCAAAAACTGAAATAGAAAAAAAGTATTAAGGTTTGTTTTGAGAAAGCTCTAATGCTCAGATGTTCAGTGAGTTTCCCTAGTGGACTTCCCTGTCTCATGGCCCTCTCAAGTCCTCTTTTCATACATTTAAAGTTTTTCTTTAAGAAATCTCCTCCCTATTTGCTTGCTTTCAACTTCAACTGGCAAACAATATATCTTTTCAACTCCACAATACTAGCCGTCTAAAAGGAGAAAATAGAACTATCTATTCCATGTCAGCTTATCCCCAAATGAGGTCCCAGAACAGCTTCTTCATGAAGAATAGCCTGGAATATTGTGTATAAGCACTTATTTCTGGATCTTACCCCAAACTTAGTATGAAAGAATCTCTGGGGTGCATCTCATGAATGCACTTGTCTTTTTTTTTTTTTTTTTTTTTATGGGGTCTTGCTCTGTCTCCCAGGCTGGAGTGCAGTGGTGCGATCCTGGCTCACTGCAACCTCCGTCTCCCAGTCTCAAGCAATCTTCCTGCCTCATCCTCCCGAATAGCTGGGATTATAGGTGTCCACCACCACACCTGGCTAATTTTTGTATTTTGAGTAGAGATGGAGTTTTGCCATATTGGTCAGGATGATCTGGAACTCCTGACCTCAGATGATCCACCCACCTCAACCTCCCAATGTACTGGGATTACAGGGGTAAGCCACCGTGCCCGGCCAAGAATGCTCATTTTAAACCATCTCCCCATGTGATGACTCTGACACATGCTACAGTTTGATGTTCCTGTGGTTTGACAAAGGGAGAGTTGAGATAGAGTAGACCTTAGCTGAGGCTGTGCCTGTCACCTAGGGAAAAGCTACATTAATTCATAAGTGTGGCTTATACTATAAATAGAATAATAGTGGCTAACATGTAACACTTATTAAGTGCTTAACACATGCCAGACACTGTGTTAAATATACTTATACATGCTACTTCATTAATTTTTTACAATATGACCATGAAACAGATGCTATTATCACCCCTAAAGAATGAATTAGACCTTTTTCAGGGTTGAAGATGTTACATAACTTTGGTAAAGTCACATGACTACTGACACCTAACACTCAAAATCATTTTATCTAACCATTCTCACCATAGTATCTCCCAGAAAGAAATAAGCAAAGATTTGGTATGTAATGGTCAAGTCCTCTACAGACCGGTGAGATTACATAATCCTTGCTCTTGTTTAGTTATACAGAGAAAATAAGATGGACATAGCCTCTTAAATGTGATTGTAACTTTCTAACTTTTCTAGATTATCTCTTAACTGTAGGTCTGATTCTTCTTGTATACTCTAAAGAAAACACCATACATCAAAATGGTTTGAGGGATCTCCTCCTTCTTTCTCTCTAATAGTATTCCTTCCTACATTTTTCCCTACATAATAGCTCTTTTTTTTTTTCAATTCATTGATATAACAGGTATTTATTCAATATCTACTATGTATCAGCCATTGTGGTAATGTTAAGGACACAGTTATAGACAGCAGTTTTAGTCTATGCCTTCGAATAAATAAGCCATATAAACACTTAACATATATGCTTAGTGTTTTTTTTTTTTTTTTTTTTTTTTTTTTTTTGAGACGGAGTCTCGCTCTGCCGCCCAGGCTGGAGTGCAGTGGCCGGATCTCAGCTCACTGCAAGCTCCGCCTCCCGGGTTCCCGCCATTCTCCTGCCTCAGCCTCCCGAGTAGCTGGGACTACAGGCGCCCGCCACCTCGCCCTGCTAGTTTTCTGTATTTTTTAGTAGAGACGGGGTTTCACCGTGTCGGCCAGGATGGTCTCGATCTCCTGACCTCGTGATCCGCCCGTCTCGGCCTCCCAAAGTGCTGGGATTACAGGCTTGAGCCACCGCGCCCGGCCCATGCTTAGTGTTAAGAAGGAAACATAAAGGCATGAGATATAAAATCTCTGGAGAAACTAATTTTATTATTTATTTATTTGTTAACTTCGCCAGGACCAGCTGAAAAAGAAATCAATTTTGATTAAGATTATCCAAACCTTTTTTTTTTTTTTGGAAGAGCTGACGTTTATGCTGAAACCTACAACAAAGTGAAGAGAGGAAAATGATCCTATAGAGAAAGAATGACAAATTCAAAGTTTCTGAGATGACAAAGATCTTGCATGTCAGAGGACTTTAGAGAAGGCCTGTGGAGCTAGCATTCAGTGAAAAATGAGGCTAGTGGCCCAGTTCTGAGTCAGTATCCTGCAGGGAGGGCTCAGGAAATTGGGTTATCTTCTGAGTTGAAAGGGAAGCCACTGAGGGGTTTCGTGCAAGGGAGTGACATTGTTATTTAATTTATTTCTTAAGAGGCTCTCTTTTGCTAACATGTGAAGAAAAGATTGGAGGGGAATGAGTCACTGAAAGACCAGTCTGTTGTCTATTGCACTATTTCGGATAAGAGATGATGGTGGTCTAAGGGGATGATTTTGGAAATAATGGATGTGGATGATTTTGAAATATTACATGCACATGTAATTAACAGGATATGCACATGTGTTAAACAGAGGGCAAAGGGAGAGAAAAGAATCAAAGTTGACCCTTAGTTTCTAGATCTAACACCCTTGAGAAAGCTGAGACGAAAAATTTAGAAATAGGGGATATTTCTGGGATTAGGTAGGGAAAAGAGTGGGAAAACAAGATTGATTGTAACAAAACTTTGTTTTAATAAAACTCGAGGTGTCTATGAGAAAAATTAAGTGTGGATGGCTACTGGCTATACAACCTTAAGACTCAAAAGAGAATTCTGTAATAGAAAGATAAATGTAAGAATAATTAGCATAGATATGCTATTTAAATTCATAGAAGTAAATGAGATGATGTAGGCAAAGAAAAGTATTTAGAATAGAACCCTGTGAGGCTCTAACGTTTAGAGGTCAGATGAAAGAGGCTGAGAAATCAAAGAAACTTAAGAAAGAATGGCCTTAGAGGAAAGAAGAAAACAAATAGAGCATGTTGTCATGGAAGCCAAGAGAAGAGTGTATTAGAAATAAGAGAATGTGGTCAAGTATATTGAATGCAGGTCAAGTAAGATAAAGACAAATAATTTGTACATTCAATTTAGCACTATGGTTATCATCAGTGACCTTAACAAAAGCAGTTTCAGTGAAGTGAGAGAGAGTTAAACCAGATTATAGAGGGTGAAAGAGTAATGGAAACAGAGCATGGTTTCAAGAAACCCAACCATAATCCAATGAACTTGGTCCAAAAATTTCAATTGTATAAAATGTGGAGGGCTGTTATTTCAAGGTTAATAAAATGACCTGTGCAGCAATCATGCTGGTAGTTGTAAGGGTCCAGCTGTGTGATCCACATTCATCCAAGTTCTGGCTGTAATTTGCAACCACATAACAGTTGTCCACTCTCGTTCAAATATAGACAGGGATGATTCTGGATCCTGCAGCCGTCTGGACTCCCATGACATCTGCAGTGATTGTGATGTCTCCTGATATTAGAGTGATTGAAATTGTGCTGGAAAAATTCTAGGGATTTAGTGTCTACTCCCTGCAATCCAAATTCAATCCTGCCATTCCTCAGCCTAAACACTCTTCTTATTCTTCATTCCAAAGTAAAGAACTTTAACCTACCCCATCTTGAGACTGTAGGTTGGTCAGAGAACTGAATCAAAGTGCCAATTGTTTTATATCAAAATTTGAGCTGTAGATTTTTATTATGTCTAAAAACTTTTTGCTGCAAAGAAAAGTAAAAAAAAAAAAAAAAAAGAGTGATATATGAGGTGGAGTTGAGAGGGTTTTTGTTTGTTTAATGTTGTTTAAGATGGAGCTAGTTAAATATGTGAGATGCTAATGGAAATAATATAGTAGATGAGCTTTCTTAGGAAAACAAAACTGCTAACGGTAAGGTGGACAGCAAGGACTGTCAGCACATGGAAAGATGAGAGCCTCCTTGTTTGGGTTTAGTGCAGGATATCTGATCCTGAAAGGGCAAAAGGAGAAGGAAGTAAAATTGCTGATTTAGGAAAACATGAGACTCCTGCGAGAAATTAGAGCAAGGGGTTAGGCTCACATCATAAGAAGACTCAAGTTACTGGAACTGGGACACGAAGCAAAAAATTGTTTTAGAAATGAAGCACAAGTTTAGAGGCAAAAGATCAGAGCAATAGCAGCAAAAGTTCCAGCTCAATGTTAAATTTTAGGACTACCAATTCTGATTCCAGTCAAGAGACAGCTTAAGAGACCTATACCCAAGACAGGGCTAAGTCAATACCTGGTGATTCAGTTCGTATCACAGAGCTGGACATTAGAGGGATATATGGCCAAAACCATTAGATATAACTCCTTAATTGAATATTTCTTTCTCTGAAGACTCAAAACATCACTTAAAAATTATCTATCAACTCTACTTTCATTTCAGATTACTCAACATTTAACATACTTTTCTATATTACATTTTATAATACATTTCCTGCCTCACTTTTTATATTTCTATTGCAAAATGTCATAAAACAGAAGAATACAGGTTTTATAATCCTACACACCTAGTTTTAAATCTTCAGTCTGCTACTTACTACATATGTAATATTTTACAACTTAAACCTAAGTACTGATTTGCTTTTTGTAAAACAGTGTTAATACCTGATAATTTTAAAGTATTTTTAAAAAATAAAATGGCATAGTGTATGTAAAATATCTAGTGTGATGGAATACATAGTAAGTACTCAATAAATATAAGTTTCCTTTTCCTTTCACAATTTATTCAGCATAGATTAGAAAAATATGTGGTCAAATGTTCCCTGTTCTGTTTGCATTCTTTGGCTGCTTTATTCTTTTGACAATAACTTTGACTACGTTCATATCCCTAAAATACACTTAGTCAAATGCTTAATAGATTTTCTTTATCAACAACACAATCTCTATATTTAGATCTTCAACTATCTCTTATGTAAATTCTCAAATTCCGAGTCAGACTTGGCCACTTAATGGCTGCTTAAAAATATGCTTCTTCAGACCAGTGTTTCTCTCTGCTGATTCTGTTTAGAATGTTCTTTCTAATTCTCTCGACCTAACAAAGC
Source organism: Theropithecus gelada (assembly GCF_003255815.1). NCBI lineage: Eukaryota > Metazoa > Chordata > Mammalia > Primates > Cercopithecidae > Theropithecus > Theropithecus gelada. The sequence goes on along the minus strand of NC_037676.1, from coordinate 33,646,115 downwards.
TCTATCCATCAAGGCCCAGATCTAGTAATGTCTTTCATCCACAAAACCTTATGGTATCCCTGAGCCCTTAATGAATGTTTCTCATCCAAAATCAGCACTTATTGTTTTTACCCCTCATGTGGCAATTAATCTTATATAAGAATTGCCATCTGCAATGCTCCCCAGCAGTGTTAATTCTTGGTTCATTCAGTGCTAGATAACTAAGAATTGTGCTCTCCTTTGCTAGACTTTAGTTAGTACTATACTACTTTCTGAAACTAGACCTGGATAAGACACTGGACAGGAGCAATACTAGCAGGTGCACTTCATTCATTTTAGTACCTGAAGATCCTTTCCATGGAATCTGACAAATATCTGGCTACCTGCCAACATTTCAAGGCTCCTGATGGCCCTTCTCATTCTCCTTACACATATATTCTTTGACTCTCCATTGGGAGTTGTTTTTTCTTTCAAGAAAAAGTGGTTTTGATGTTGAGAAGGAAAAGAAAAAAGTAGAAGAAAGGAAAACAGAGAAAACATCTGTCCACATACATATAATTCAAGTAATGAACCATCAAATATTTTCATACTTTTATGCCTTTTATAAAATAATATTATCCAATTTTAAGTTTAGTTTTAAAGCAAATAAAATAAATCTAAAAGCCTCAGCAGGTTATAAAAGATTTCTTGGAGGAAAACATAAAAATGAAAGAAAAGAGGATAGCTGAAATTTATGTGGATGATATTTATAAGAGATAAATTAACTTAGGCAGTTATTCATTTATCCATTCAATATATATTTACTGAACATGAACTAGATGCAAAGCAACTTGGCTCCAACCTAGGCACAAAGATGAATAACCCATTTGCTTCCTGGCTATTAGGAAAGATACATGTTAATCAACTTATCTTATTAAAAAACATGAAATTGGTGGCCAGGTGCTGTGGCTCACGCCTGTAATCCCAACACTTTGGGAGGTCAAGGAGGGCAGATCACCTGAGGTCAGGAGTCTGAGACAGCCTGGCTAACATGGTGAAACTTCATCTCTACTAAAAATACAAAAATTAGCTAGATGTGATGGTGGATGCCTGTAATCCCAGCTACTCAGGAGGCTGAGGCAGGAGAATCACTTGAACCTGAGAGGCAGAGGTTATAGTGACCCGAGATCGCACCATTGCACTCCAGCCTGGGTAACAGAGTAAGACTCTCTCTCAAAACAAAAACAAAAACATGAATTCGTGATAAAGTCAAGAGCTGTAAAAGGTGTCCAGCACTATGGTAGCCCTAAGGACTTTGTCCTAGAACAGAAGCACATAGAATGCTTTCTTAAACAAAATAGTAATTACCTAGGTAAGGAAGTGGAGATTTTCTAGGTAGAGAAAATTACATGTGCAAAGGTCTATGCTATGATGAAATGTGAAAATTACGATGAACCAAAAGAAGGTCAGTGGCATGGGTGAGAATGATTGTGAAGAACAGCAAAGGGCAAGAGGAACCTGGAGAAGTCAATGCCAATGACAAGCCTTCCTGGCCATGAGAAGGCACTTGCTGTTATCCCAAGATCATGGAACTATTTTTAATTGTGTAAGATATGAGGAAGAGTGACACAAATTAATTTTAATTTTCAAAAGATCACTCCAGCTGCAAAGTTGCAAGAAGAAGAAGAGCTTTTGGGATAAATGGTTAGGACACTGTTGCCATAATTTAGGCAAAAGAAGATGGGGGAATTAAAGACTGATATAGAGATAGAGGGATTTAAAATATCTTTTAATGGGTAAATTAATAAACAACAATTATCAAAGAAGACTATGAGGTTTTTGACTTGTATAGCTCGATGGTAGGTGGTAGCTGTCACTGAAACAGAAACATTGGAGAAAAACCGTATTGGTGGCAGAGAACATACAGGTGATTTGTTTTGAACATACAGTTTGAGATACCTCTGATACATCCAAAAGAAGGCATCATCCGTGCAGTTGTACATACAATAAAAATAATTGCTAATACTTATAAAGCATTTAACATGTTCCATGTTCAAGTGATTGAATATATCAATTCAAATGTGTTCTGGAAATCCAAGGAGAGCTTAGCTAGATATACAACTGTATGAACTACCTGCATTTAGATGGTAAATTTATCTAAGATTTTGTATAATATTACCTAGAAAGAAAATATGGAATGAAAAGAGAAAGATTAGGATTGAGTCTTGAACAACTCCAATTTTTAATGCCTCATGGATGAATTTTAAAGAAACAAGGAAAGAGGAGAGGAGTTGCCAAAAATGTAGAAAGGAAAACAGGATAATGTTGCTTTAGAAAAACTAAGGGAAAAGAATGCTTCAAAAAAGGCAAAGTGGTTATCAACACCCAGTGCTACCAGGAAGTCAAGTAAAATGAGGACTGAGGAATATTTGTTGATTGCAGTGAGACACAGCCCGTGGTATCAGTAGTAAGAGCTCATTCGGAGGCATGGTAGATGAGATTCTTTTTTTATTGTGTAGATATGTGAGAGAAAGGTGAGAAATAAAAGAATGTAAGAATAGGTAGCTCCTTTGAGAAACTTTACGCCAAACTGAAGGAAATATGTAGAGGAGAAGAGAGAAAAAGGAATAGATACACAAATGAGAAGCTGAGTGAGCATGTTTTCTTTTTTAAAAGGAGAAAAATTTGAATGAGTAAAACAACAGCAACAGTAATCATATTCAAAACAACAACAACACAAACATTGGAAAAAAATCTATTAGAGATTGAGAGGCTAACTATAAAATAGAGAAGCAATAATTGATTGTGAAATTGTTCTTGAGAAATCAACTGAATAAAGTTAGGCTTGTATAGAAGAGTGACAGAGAACGTGGATTTATTTGTTTGGTATCTTGAAAATGAAGGCCGGGCACTGTGGCTCACGCCTGTAATCTCAACACTTTGGGAGGCTGAGGTGGGTGGATCACGAGGTCAGGAGATAGAGACCATCCTAGCCAACACGATGAAACCCCGTCTCTACTAAAAAAAAAAATACAAAAAAATTAGCTGGGCGTGGTGGCAGGCGCCTGTAGTCCCAGGTACTCGGAAGGCTGAGGCAGGAGAATGGTGTGAACCCGGGAGGCGGAGCTTGCAGTGAGCCGAGGTCGTGCCGCTGCACTCCAGGCTGGGCGACAGAACAAGACTCCGTTAAAAAAAAAAAAAAAAAAGACAAAAAGAAAAGAAAATGAAGAAGTTGCTGTTTAACGGATTGTATTTTTTTTGGTAAAACACGAAGGTGAGAAAACTAAATGGAGAGTTTGAGGAGACATAGTCTAAGAGGTAGTGGGTGGTAGAGTGAGTAAACAGAAATGTGGTAGGACTTTTGAGTAGTGTTGAAAGATCATTTGAGATTGAATCACAAATTTACAATGCATGCCATCTTCTGTGTTGTCTGTCTCTTACTAGCAAGATCAATGAGCTACTAAGAGATAGGCATGGAGGAGTGGATAATTGATATATTGGCTATCATAAGGTTCAACTGTGAGTAACCAAAAAACAAACAAAAAAAAAACCAAACCAAACCACAACAACAATCTATGATAACGATAACAGTAGCTTAAGAAAAAGAGAAATTTTCTCTCCCTGAACATTCACTGACTTTGGGGATGTTCTATCTTTCAATGTTGGTCGTGCTCCAGTGTTCTATCTAGTTCATTTGCTGTGTATGGCTTTTTTCCACATTCACATCATGAAGCAAAAGAGTTTCTGAATTCCAGTTGTTATGTCTAAATTTTAACAAGCTTGAAAGGGGAAGGAGTGAGCAGAGCATGTGCTCTTTCTCCAATGATACTTCCTGAAATTTCACACAATGTAGTCACATGGTCACCACTAGCTGAAACAGATGTTGACATCTTTGGTGTTTATTCCAGACTTCCATGTACCAAAACAACATTCAAATGTTCTGTTACTGAGTACAAAGGGAAGATTAGCTATTAGATGGAACCTAGAAGTCTTTCTTAGAGTTGGGATAATCCAGGAAAAAAAGTTTGTCAAGGTGGGTGGTGGTAGTAGTTGCAAAAGAAGCATCTGGATAACACAAAGGCTGTGGCTGAAGTGAGATGCTTAGATTGGGATTTGGTAGGTGAGGCAATGATAAATAATGAAGTAGCCAAAGCATGCCAGAGGATGTCCATGGACATGAGGTGAGAAGCTGAGACACGTGTGATTAAGTCTCAGAAATTCATGTTAATGCTGTTCCAAATGACAGCAGAGTTTGGAGCAGGGAGAAAGCACATTCCAGGTATTGAACCTATTCATGAATTAGAAGTTATCAGAGGCATGGCAAATTACAACAGTAGAGGACAGGAGAGAAGGATATGGCTGAATATCATGAGCTTTAGAGAGATAGACTTTTAAGATTATATTGGTGGGGTGATGATCTGAAAGCAGCAATGAGTAGCAAAGATAAATCTAGATCAATTTCTAGTTTGAAGATATAAGCTTGGGGAAAATAAACTGCCGCCATCTCAGAGAGTCTAGAGGAATCATTACCCTCTGAAGATCAGCAGGTGTCAGTTAAGGCAATGAGAAAAGAAATTAAAGACTGAGATGTTTGTTGGGCCATGAGGTGCAATTTCATAGAAAGTTTAGAAAGTCAGAGAGGCCAGGATGAGGGAGGGTTTCAGAGCAATATGGAGATGATCATGGGGGAAAGGATGAATGGGAACGGTAGGAAAACAGAGAGCAAGGGAAGGGACATTTTGTTTCTACAGCCACCTTGACTTGGATGGACCCTGGACATAATGGCCTGGGAACTTCTCACTCTTATGAGGTGATGGCAGATCCTGAAGGTAGAGACTCCACATGTATCAGAGACTGGATGAAGAGAGAATCATAGCTGGAGTTTCGCTGGTTAGTTGTCTTGATGATGGTGATTCCAGGAACTTGGAGGCATCACTCACTATCAGTGGGCTGATATCAGACCCACTCAAATCATTCCATGCTAAAATACATATTTAAAAATAAATACAGTTTAAAATGTTTAGTCTTATGTCTAAATTAAATATATATTTTATAAAATATAGACATGCATCAAGAAGAAATTTTTAATCATTGGTATTTTAATCTTTCCAAGCAAGTATCTTTTAAAGAACAGGGAAAATACTGTATATTAAGTATATAATGCGTGTAGAAATTAATGCTTTTGTTAAAAAGTAATTAAATGTATTCAAAGTCTGTACCTTTTATACTATTTTTGGTTCTTTCGCATAGTCCATGAATGCTGTACCTTCACATTTCAGTTAATGGACTCTGATTATAATTTTACTGCCTTAAATCATTACCAAGGTTTAGAGTTTGCATTTGCTAGTTTATTCTTTCTAGCCTTGATTTATGTAACATAGAATGAATGGCAAGGAGTGCAATATCCAATGGTTCCATTATCATTAAAGTGGTCAATGGTAAAATGCAGTTTCCCAGAATCATAAAAAATCGAAGCTGGAGATAAAGTTAGAAATCATTGTCTAAAATCCTCTCATTTTACATGAGGAAACTTGAGCATATGAGTTCTTGAGCACAGCAGGGTCTTGTCATCAGTCACTGAGCTAGTTAGTAGTAGGGATGAAACTAGAACAGTTCTCCTATCTACAGAGACGGTGCTCTCCCACTGCTTCGCTTCCATGGTATTTTCTGTTACCCTCTGAGTACAAACTGCTCTGAGTGTCTATTCAAGAACAGGGGAGGCAGCCATCCCCTGTGCTGATTGGTGACATCTTTTGTGCCACCAAATAATTGGTGACATTTTTAAAGTATCCCTGTATATAAAGTTGCCCTTCCTCTTACATGTCATCTTCAGTGTAAGTTGCCTATGGGCAGAGATATGATCTGGTTCACCCCATATTCCCTCAGCACTAAGCACACTATTGCAGACAGATTGGACCTTCAATAGTGTTTGCTGGATGAAACATGGCCAAGTAATCCTACTTTTTCTCCTTAGGTAGGGTGGGGTAGGAATTTTTAATAATGTGCAATATTTGCTTTGACAGAGGAGTAAATAAAGAACATCTGAGTGAGAAGCAGTGTTGCTCCATCAGAGGCACAGAGTGAGCCGCCTATATGGTGGCCCAGCCAAGAAAAATAGGTTGTTTATGGTAGGGGATGTGTCCTGAGGCGGCGACTCCCTGGTGAGGCAGAAGCTGGTTTGGGGAGGGATCATCTCATTTATACAGAGATGGGAACAGTCAGGTTAGTTTGACGTATCTTTGAATGTTTTTATTATCTTTGTAAACCAAAGTTCTGAAGTGTATCAGGGCTCAAAGCCAGGCTCTCACTGTGAATAATGAACTTAAATGAGGCCTTTTGTGTTGATTATCTGATGATTCATTCTAATGCAGCCGTCATTTTGGGCTATACTGAGAAAAAAATAGAGGATATGTTCAGGTGGCATTTTTGATTCATGGCCTTTCTTTTATAATTTATTATTCTGAGGTATTCAGTTTGAAAAGCAAATAGTTTGATACCAAGTGATAGATTATTTTTCTTCAGTGTGAAGAAAGCCACGTTGACAAGACCGGAGGAGGGACTAACAGTGGGAGGGGAGAAATTTCTGTCCTCATGATCCATCAGGAAGTGGGGCTGACTCTGAAAATGAGACACTCTTTGTATAAAAGGATCATTTGTTGAAGCCTTTTATTCCTTTAATAAATAATTTTGAACACAAGCCTAATTTAATGTCAAGGCCTTTACTAAGAACAGTGGAGGAGTAACAAAGTGGAAAACCGGCATAGGCTCTTAGGGAGAGACAAAACATGTTACAGGAAATGACTCAAGGGTGGTGAAAAGGCCTCATAACAAATGCACACTAGAGGTAAGCAAAAAAATGAAGAAGGAAAAAGGGCAAGGAAGTGATCATAGTGAGATAGAATTTATCAGGAAAGGCTTTGGAAGAAAACCAAAGACGTTAAAATCAAACTGAATTCAGGCATTTGCAGAAAGCTGAGCTCTGGAAGATCAGGTGTGTAGATGTGGTTGCAGAATCTCTGCTGTCTTGAGATTACTTTAAGAATTCTGAGCAGAGAATAGGGAAGAGAAAATAGTTATGAAACTGTACTAAGGGGCAGGAGTGGTGGCTCACACCTGTAATCCCAGCAGGGGGATTTGGGAGGCTGAGGCAAGTAGATCACTAGAGGTCTGGAGTTCAAGACCAGCCTGACCAAAATGGTGAAACCTCATCTCTACTAAAAATACAAAAATTAGCCAGGTGTGTTGCCGAGTGCCTGTAATCCCGGCTACTCGGGAGGCTGAGGCAGGAGAATCACGAACCTGGGAGACAGAGGTTGCAGTGAGCCGAGATTGCGCCATTGCACTCCAGCTTGGGTGACAAGAATGAGACTCTGTCTCAAAAAACAAAAAACACACAAACAAAACTGTACTAAGGATATTTTAAAAGATCAAAATAAATGCAAAATATATACTATTTTATGGAGAAGAATATTGTGATAATATAAATGCTACCCAAGTTTATCTATATATTCAAACCAATTCTAAAAAATTCCCAAAAGTTTTTTATGAACTGGATTCTATGATTGTTAAATTTATCTGGAAGAGCAAAGTGCCAACGATAGCTAAGAACTTGCTATTCTTTTCAAAAAGAAGTAGAAAAAGGTTCTTGCTTTTAGGACTTTTCATAAAGCTTTTGTAATAGCCTAAGGTCGTGAGCCTAGGAATAAATAAATTAGGCAGAAAGATAGACAATAGAGATGAGATCCGATCCACATCTTTCTGTGTCCATGTTAGAGAAAGAATATAAAGCTAATTTGGAGCAAAAATCTAATTTCAACTAGCAACTTTTACAAAATGTTGTTAGAATTTTTAAAAAGTTGTAAGTACTTGGCTAGCTAAAATGGATCTCTTTAATCTTGAGTTCTATTCTCCAGTGAATGTCACAGATGTGGGTGCCATTTATTTGGTCAGTGTTTTTTAAAACACATATTTTTGATTTTTAAAATTGAAAATTTAATTTTTAATCATTTCTTTATTTTAAGTATATAATTTTCAAAAAAAATTAAGTTGTATAATGGCCTTATTTGGACCCCTTTAAATGTTGATTCCTTGGTGAAGCAGCTCCTGACTCCCTTTGACCAAATAAATTGCTGTGTTCTTTGAGTTTTCCCAGCTATCTGAACAAATTCTCATTATAATGTCTTTTATTTAAAAAAAAAAAAAAATCTGTCTTCCCTTCTATACAGTGAGCTCATCAAGGGAAAAGGCAATGTCTTTTCATCTTTGTGTCACTTGGGCTGAACAGGGCAGTTAGTTTATGGTTAAGCATTAAATAAATATTTATTGAAAGAATAAAAGAATGAATGGATCTTTCCAAGATGGTTTACATAAAGTACTTTCTGAATGCAAGGACAGGGCCTGGAACACTACTTAGGGAATCATTTCCAGCATTGTTTTACAAGTCACTGATGAAACAGGAATGGGGATGTTAAAGACCCAGAAGTAAAAACAAATGAAAATTCAATTTCTCCAGAAAACGTTCTCTTTTCCATTGCAAGCACTTTAAAGTTACATAATTTATTCTCACTACTAAACTAGTAATTTCAGAGCAGCAAAAACAGTTATATTTTATGCTGTTGCATGAGAACAAAAGGTATTAATTATATTTGTGTGAGAAAGAATAAAAGGTGCTTTAAAATTCTAAACAAAAGTGATTTCTCAATGACAAGAGGCGAACCTATTAAAATCCGATACAGAAAAGAAAAGTTTGGCAACTGCATTGTAATAGACATTTTTGAGAATGCTGCAGGGACAATGATGCTTGTCTACCATTTATTTCAACCTAAATAAGACAAGGAGCAAAAGAGACCTGTCAGGAATATTGCATAAATTGAGTTAGGAACTAGCCCAGTGCATTGGTTTAGGATACACTTGTGAATTTCCAGAAGAGGTTTCTATATCCCTCTTCACACAGTTAATCACTAGTTTAGTCGTTTGTTCATATATACACATTTCTACCCCACTGTATGTTTTTATTAATACAGGGAATATGACAAAAAATAATTATGCATCTTCTCTAAGTTAAAGCCCCAATTTTCCTTCTTAGAAGCTTTTATTAGGCAGGACTTGCCATGTCGCCAAAAATCAGTAGTTTATTTTTATAATTTGAAACTGTGAGCTCTAGATATATCTTTAAAATCAGTAATTTGGGTAATTGGTATAGTTTGGGTTCTGATTTCATTATGAAGATCTTTTTAAGTAGCAATTCTCATTTGCTCTATTCTACTTGCATTTGTTGAAGCATGTTTGTCATCAGAGCATACTGTTTCATAGCCATTCCGTAGACTTCAAAAATTAAAATAGCATTGTACAGGGGTTAGGAACAGAGACTCTGGAGCCAGACTATCTGGCTTTGAACTTCAGCTGTCACTCACCCACTTCATGATCTTGGGCCCATGGCATAACCCGTCTGTGCCTCTATTCCATCATTTGTAAAATAGTAGTGATGACAATGAAAGTACCTACTCATAAAGTTATTTTAAGATTTGAGAAATTACTCTCTATATTAAATCATTTACTTATTTTATTTTATTTTTTTTTAGACAAGGTCTCACTCTGTGCAGTGGTGCCATCTCGGCTCACTGAATTCTTAACCTACCAGGTTGAAGTGATTCTCCCACCTCAGCCTCCTGAGTAGCTGGAACCATAGGAGTATGCCACCACATCTGGAATTTTTTTTTTTTTTTTTTTTTTGTAGAGATGGGGTTTTACCATGTTGCCCAGGCTGGTCTCAAACTCCTGGGCTCAAGTAACCTGCCCATCTTGGCCTCCCAAAGTGTTAAAACATTTAGAATAAAGCCTAGCACACAGGAAACATTGTGTGTGCTTATTATTGCTATTATTATTTTTGTTGTTATTGTTGTAGGTTTCTGCCAAGATACCATACTATTTTAACCATAGCTTCTTCCAACCTACTCGCTACTTAAACAATCCCCAGAAAGGCAAAGTGAAGGACTAGTGTGGAATCAAACATGTGTAGACTGGCATTGTAATGTATTTGCTTGAAAATAAAGCAAATATTGTCTATGAGTCACAGAAGTACCATCCACCCCTTTCATAGCACCACTACCCCTGGATACAATTTGAGAAACTTCACATTATTTACTTTTGTGCATCAGTGAAGAGCATGGGTTAGCAAACTTTTCCGTAACAGTCAAGAGATCATGTATGTTCAGCTTTGTTGGTTATACAGTCTCTATAGTCATCTAATAGTGCATTATGAAAACAGCCACAAGCCAAAAGGTAAACAAGTAGATGCGACTGTGTTCCAGTAAGGTTTATTTAGAAAAATAAACCTGGGCTGGATTTTGCCCATAGGCTATAGTTTGGTGACCCCTGATTCAGAGCATCAAAGACACTGATTTTAGTTTTTAGCAACTCTGTTGACTGCACATGTTATGATTTGTGCAGAGTAAAGGGTGGCTAATATCAGCTTCTGCTTTCTTCTCTGCCTTTACGTTTTCTAGCTCTATCCATGGAGGATTAAGTTGTCCATGGAGGATTAAGTTATGAGTCCTAACTATAGATTTGGACGCTTGTCGACTCCCTTTCTTTTGCCCTCCAGATCAACACTTCAACAATCTTGTTGGGTTAGTGTATTAGTGTGTTCTCACAATGCTGTAAAGAAATACCTGAGACTGAGTAATCTATAAAAAGGAGAGGTTTAATTGGCTCACAGTTCCACAGAATGTACAGGAAGCATGGTCAGGAGGCCTCAGGAAATTTACAATCATGATGGAAGGCAGAGGGGAAGCAGATATTTCTTACATGACCAGAGCACAAGGAAGAGAGCGAAGAAGGAGGTGCTACACACTTTTAAACAACAAGATCTCATGAGAACTCACTCACAATCATGAGGACAGCAAGAAGGTAGTTCACCCCATGATCTCATCACCTCCCACAAGACCCCTCCTTAAACACTGGGAATTAAAATTCGACATGAGATTTGGGTAGGGACACAAATCCAAATCATATCATTCTGCCCCTGGCACATCCCACATCTTATGTCCTTCTCACATTACAAAATACAATCATCCCTTCTCAACAGTCTCCCAAGTTCTATTTTTTTTTTTTTTTTTGAGATGGAGTTTCACTCTTATTGCCCAGGCTGTTGTGCAATGGTGCTATCTCAGCTCACTGCAACCTCTGCCTTCCAGGTTCAAGTGATTTTCCTGCCTCAGCCTCCCGAGTAGCTGGTATTATAGGCATGCACCATGACACTCAGCTAATTTTTTTTTTTTTTTTTTTTTAGTAGAGATAGGGTTTCTCCATGTTGGTAAGGCTGGTCTCGAACTCCCAACCTCAGATGATCCACCCACCTTGGCATTACAGGTGTGATCCACCGTGCCCAGCCCCAAATTCTTAACTCTTTCCAGCATTAACTCAAAAGTCCACAGTCCAAAGTATCATCTGAGACAAGGCAAGTCCCTTCCACCTATGAACCAAAATAAAAAACAAGTTAGTTACTTCCAAGATACAACGGGAGTACAGGAATTGGGTAAATACTCCCATTCCAAAAGGGAGAAATTGGCTAAAAGAAATGGGATGCAGACCCTGTGCAAGTCTGAAACCCAGTAGGGCAGTAATTAAATCGTAACGTTCCAAAATAATCTCCCTTGACTCAATGTCTCACATTCCAAGCAATACTGATGCAAGGGCTGGGTTCCCAAGGCTTCAGCCAGCTCCGCCTCTGTGGCTTTGCAGGGCTCAGTCCCAAAGGCTGCTCTCAAGGGCTGGCTGGCATTGAGTGCTTATGGCTTTTTCAGGTACATACAGCAAGCTGTCTGTGTATCTACCATTCTGGGGTATAGAGGATGGTGGCCCACTTCTCATAGCTCCACTTGACAGTGACCCAGTGGGGACTCTGTGTGGGGACAGCAACCCCACATTTTCCCTCTGCACTGAACTAATAGATGTTCTCCGTGAGGGCTCTGTCTCTGCAGCAGATTTCTGCCTGGACATCCAGAGTTTTCCATACATCTTCTGATATCTAGGCAGAAGCTCCCAAGCCTCAACTCTTGCACTCTGCCTACCTGCAGGCTTAATTCCACCATGGCTTAGGGCTTGCACCCTCTGGAGCAGCAACCTGAAAACCTGGGCCCCTTTGAGCCATGAATGGAGCTGGAGCAGCTGGGATGCAGGGAGAAGTGTCCTGAAGCTGTACAGGGTACTGTATGGGGCCCTGGACCTGGCCTACAAAGTCATTCTTCCCTTCTAGGCCTACGGGTCTGTGACGGGAGGGACTGCTTTGAAAGTCTCTGAAATGCCTTTATAGCCTTTTTCCCATTGTCTTCGGTATTATTGCTCCTTTACTTTCATTCAGTTGTGCAAATTCCTGCAGCCTGCCTCAATTCCTCCCCTGAAAAGGGGTTTTTCTTTTCTCCCACATGAGCAGCCTGCACATTTTCCAAACTTTTACACTCTGCTTCCCTTCTAAATATAACTTCCAGTTTTAGGTCATTTATTTGTTCACCCATATGAGCATAGGTTTTAGAAGCAGCCAGACCACATCTTGAATGCTTTGCTGCTTAGAAATTTCTTCCACTGGATGCCCTAAATCATCTTTCTCAAGTTCAGAGTTCCACTGATCCCTTAAGCAGTGGCACAATGCCACCAGGTTTTTGGTAACATAAAGCAAAAGTGTTCCCAACAAGTTCTTCATTTCCATCTCAGACCTCCTCAGACTGGACTTCATTGTCCATAGTACTATGAGCATTTTGGACACAACTTAACAAGTTTCTAGGACCTTCCAAAGTTTCCCTCATTTTTGTCTTCTTCTGAGCCCTCCACACCCCTCCAACCTCTGCCTGTTACACAGTTCTGAAGTTGCTTCCAAATTTTCAGGTACCTTTATAGCAACACTCCACTTCTGGTCAATTTTTGGTAACAGTTTATTCTCACACTGCTACAAAGAAATACCTGAGACTGAGTATTTTATGAAGAAGAGATATTTAATTGGCTCACAGTTCCACAGGAGGTATAGGAAGCATGACTGGGGAGGTCTCAGGAAACTTACAATTATGGTGGAAGACGAAGGGGAAGCAGTCACATCTTACACAGTCAGTGCAGAAGAAAGAGAGAGAAGGGGGAGGTGCTACACACTTTTAAACAATCAGATCTCATGAGAACTCATTCACTATCATGAGAACAGCAAGGGGGAAATCCACCCTCATGATCCAGTCACCTCCCACCAGGCCCTTCCTCCGACATTGAAGATTACAAGTCAACATGAGATTTGGGCAGGAACACAGACAGGAACACAGACTGAAATCACATCTGTTGGTGTGATGAGAGTGGTGAGGTTGGATGCTAGCCCATGGGGACCATATGACTGGGTTTCCACATCCTCTAGCTTTCAGTTACGTTCATCCAATATGGATCCTAGTTAGAGATCAAAGGAAAAAGAGAATTGAGGTCAGGGTACTTCTTTCTCTATGCCCTCTAACTCCCTTCCTGTGACTACCCCAGGGTGACTGTGTTCTTCCACAGAAGTACTATTCTTCTCAAAATGAGCAACATACTATAGCACTCTTTTCCTCTTTGGTTTTATGCACTCCTTTTTGACCTCATACTTTTGAGCTTATGAGAAATAAACTCTGGATGACCAAACTCTGTCTTGTGATTCCCTACCCCATCTATGGAGGTAATTTTTTGGGAATGAATCCTTACTGACATGTCCTAATTTGAGTGTTTCATCAGTTTCCTGTTGACACCTAGGCTAACGAAGACTTGGTCTCTCAGAATAAACCCTACAGGAACAGAACTGGCATCAGCAGGCTCAAAATCAATGTCTTATGAATCTTAGCATTTGTTTTATTATTGATTAGTCCTGCAATGTAAGGTTGGAGTTTACAATAAAGAGTAGTCAATGTTGACTGTACAGTTCTCTGAGTCACACAGCATGTTGGGAAACGTTTCTCAAGAAGTTCTGAAGAGAAGGAGTTATCAGAAAGTTAGCATAGTATCAGAGAAATGAAGGCAGAGATGAAATCTCTGAGAGATACAACTGGTAATCCAAGGATCAATACAAATAGATCAACTTTGGTTTTAGGCCAAGCACCAGATGAGGAGGAATTTGATCTGGTGAATCAGAGAAGAGCGCAATTTTTGTGCTAAGACAGAAAGAAGTGGGTACTGAGTGTAAGAATTTCAGGTCCAATGTAACATGTCTGTTTTGCTGGATCTGAGTTAACCCATAGGTCTGCTTCTGCCTTGCCTTGGGTGTGGTACTGAAGTATACATATCTGAAACTGTCTTCTTGAGATTCTTTCAGGTCATTGGAAGAAATTCCATCTAAGTCCATAGCATCCACCAGACACTATACCAATCCCTTCTATTTCCCTACCCCACTGTGTTGAGTCCTCATTCTTTGTATTCTAAACTACTGGTTGAAGTCCTATTATATCACAACATCCAATAACTAAAATGCAACAACTCCTATATAGTCAGAGTTCTGAGAAATAGAATCAATAGGATATATGTGTATATATATATATATATATGGAGAGAGAGAGAGAGAGAGAGAGAGAGAGAGAGTTTTCTTTTAGAAAAACTCTTTCAGGAAAACGCTTGTCTGATTATGGAGGCTGAAGTTCCAGTGATGTCATCTGGAAGCTAGAGATCCAGAAAAGCCAGGGGTGTAATTCTAGTTTGAGTCTAAAGACCTAGAAACCAAGGGTGTTGATGGTGTAAAGCTTAACTCAAGGGCAGAAGAAGATCAATGTCTAATCTAAAACAGGCAGGCAAGAAACAAAAGAGGGTAATTCCTTCTTCCTTTGCCTTTTGTTCTATTTGGGGCCTCAATGAGTTAAATAATGGCCATTCACATTGGGGAAGGCAATCTACTTATGGAGATCACTAATTCAAATATTAATCTCATCCAGAAACACCCTTACAGACACACACAGACATATTTAATCTGAGTACACGTTGGTTCCAGTAGTTATCACATAAAATTTACCATCATGCTTTATTTTGTAAATTCTTGCCTTCTATCTGAGATTGGTATGTTTTCTCATCAGAATTGAATCTCCTGGAACAAACTCATCGTATAGGACCTTCTAGCTGTACTTGTGTAGACCAATCTCTATAGCCAGGTTAATTGTCTCAGAACCATGTCATAAAATTTAGAGAAAAGGACTCTGACCAACAGGCTCCACCTTGATTCACTGAGTGCTCCCCTTTCTAAATGCTCTGCTACTCTAACTCCTTTCTATTTTGAAGTTGGCCTGTCTGAAAATTCACTGTGTTTCTTGACCTTGAAACGTCCACACATTTATACATGCGTGCACATTCAGGGAATGCAAAATGACCTTTGATTTCAAACTGCATTTGGTTAAAAGCAACAAAATCTAAGTGTGAAGTATCGAGGAATCAGAAAACGCATCTACTGAGAGTACAGGATGCAGAGATAGTCATAGTTTGCATCTTTACAAGAAAAAAGCCAGGCCAAAAATGATATATGGAGAGTGAGAAAAGTGCAAACTAATGGGTGGCTGGCTAAATTCATCTTCAATAATTCATTTAGATATAAGTAGCAGAATAGAGCCTGAGAAATCTGAAAATGTCAAGAAGAGAGTCCTATTAAATGACTTTCCAACTGTTATCCAAGGTCAGGAGAAACATTAGCTTGAAACCATGAATGTCCTGGTTCCTAGGTTCCAATTTTAATAACTAGATGATGTATCCTGTTCTTCCAGGTGCAATCTTCATTCACCGAGGAATGAAAAGGAAACAAACCCAGAGATAAACAAACTTATTCCAGATTATCCTGACTTTATCTGTTAAAAGGCATTTGTTTAGTAGAAGTAGCAGTGAGTGTGAATTATTCAATGCCCATATCCTTCCCAACTTTAAGGATTTTTTAAAATCCAGGTATAAAGACCATTAAAAATTGATAAAGCATTTGTAAACCCTTAGCAAATGAACCGTCAAGGGACACATTAATAAAACATCTTTTAAAATCTCCGTCTCTGAGCTGATTCTCATCATGCTGTCCCAAGGCAGAGTAAACCGCGCTGCTTATCTTGCAGCTCTTGGTACTACCCAGCATGTCTAGCAAGGTGAGACAGAAGACAGAGGGCAGGGCCTTTTAGGAAACCAGTGCCATCTTTCACACAGGTATCCACACTCCTCCAGCTGATTCACAGCTTAGAACGATTCCCTAAGTAAATAAATCCTTAGCCAGAATTTTTCACTGGGTCACTAAATATAAATTTATAGATGGGCCTTTCGACATTTCTATTTGCAAAGCAAAACATTCAAGATCCTAGGGGAATTGAAGTGTTAGGAATTTAGGAGGAGCCAATGAAAGTTTTCACCTTGGGGTCACTGTTCACATTCAGCCCAGGCTAAAGGAGCAGTCAGGGTCACTGAACAGCACAGCTTTGAGGCAGTTAAGCGACTTGGCTCATCTTATTCTCACTGGCTAATGCAAAAGATATAAAAATGTATTTTACTGACATGGCATCTTTCTTCTTCGCAATGAAGAGCAATGCAGGCACAAGAAGAAACCAGCTATTAGCATATCAACCTGTCACTGTCCTTGGACAGAGCAGAGGTTGTCAAGAAAGCTTAGTGTAAACAAGATCAACAACAAGGATCTGGAATCAGGAGCAGGAAGAATTTTCTACAATCCTATAAAAAGAACTACCGACCTGGGGTGTGACTAGAGATTACCTAGTAAGCACGTATTCATCAAGAAATTTGTCCCCATGTCAAGGCACAGAATAGTCATTTTAAGGATGGTGAACAATTTTGTCATTAGTAACACCCCAAATACTTACTGAAGTCTAACTATATGAATGACTTTGTTGGCACTGAGTGTATAATGATATCATAAGACCCAGTCTGTGCTTTCCTGAGGATATCACTACATTTTTTAAGGTAAAATTCATAGGTAAACAGGAAAATAATTTTTCTAGGTGGCACAAAATTTCCAGGTATCAGAGAAAAATCAATTTTACAGAAGTACTAAGATGAGATGGGCGTTTTAAGAGTCTACAACTGATATAATTAAGGACATTATAGGATAATAAAACAGAAATTTTCTTGATTCTTATACATTTTGGCCTAATTTACTTAACACTGTGCCCACTTAGAATCCCACTTCGGTTCAGTTTTGCTTCATCCAAATGAAGGAGGTGAACCTCTCATTTGCAAGAATACTAGTTGAGACACGGAGTTTAGATTTATTGCTCTGAAGGAAGTCCAGAGTCTTTGTTCATCTTTAAAAAGTACAACTTTACCAAACTTATATCAAAATTTCCAAAAGAGAATAAAGCCGTTTCTCTGTATAATTTCCCCTGATAATCCCGTTAGCTTGTGTTAGGGTTAGAGTTTGGGTTAGGTAAGGATTGGAATTCATGTTGCCCCACATTTTCCTGATTTACAAATAGAGGTTGCCAAAATAAAGACATATGCTCATTCCAGGAAGACTTCCTCTTTGTTTCATTTAATTGCCTACATATTTTGTCCTCAACAACCCCAGGGTGAAATGATATAATCCACCCTCATTCAAGATGCATTCACTCTCACCTGGACTAATGCATCCTCCTTGTAACTGGTCTTCCTCTTGCCATTCTGGCACGCTTATAATCCTGTTCTACACAACATTCAGAAGGGTCTTTAGCAATGAAACTTAGTCTATATTACCCACCTGCTTAAGATGCTCCTTTTCACAGCCCACTAGAGCTTTATGATGGTTTCCCCAACTTCTATCCATCCCTTAATGTTGACCGAGAACACATACCCACAAACTAACCACTTTTTCTTTACCGTGCCTTCTAAGGTCATAACTGTCTAAGAAAGAGACTTGCTCTCCGTTGCTTGTCCATAAAACACTCTAGTAAGAGATATTTGCATCTTCAGTTCTTTCTTTTCCTTCAGGCCTCAGCTTGAACATCCCAGAGGCTTTTTCTGATTATTCAACTTCTCTACTATCTACCTCCTCAAGCATAACAATGCACCCCACCTCCACTGCCTGGTCACTCTCTACCACATGACTGTTTTATTTCTTTTAAAAATGATTATAGTGTTAATATGTTTACCTTATTATTTTATTTGCTTCTTTTTTTTTTATTTTCTCTACCCCTACCTTCAATTAGAAATGCATCAGGAAAACAAGACTATGTTTAATGTTCACATTTATGTGACAGTGCACTTAAGATATAGTCCCTACTCTTAAGAAAGATATGTAGTAAAGAAAATAGGGAATACACCTAAATAGGTATGAAAGACAAGTGCAAGAAGTACTATAAGTGAAGGTGAGCCACAGATTGGAAGAGGTCAAGGGAAGACAACTTCTAGTTACAATTAATAAGGAAAGCATTGTGATCGAGGTGATTCTTTAATTGACAAAGGATCTGGGATTGAGGGTGATTTTAGGTGACTATTCCACTCAGGCTAAAGCATAGGCAAATATTTTTCAAGACATATAGAAAATGAACCCCAAGCTGCCATCCAAGAATGATGGAACAGAGACCAGGTGACGCAGCCAAGGCCCTCCAAAGAATTTTATTATTTCTTTCATTATGTGGCAAAAATATTTCCCATCATTCAAACTAAGAAATTCAAGGCAGTTTTTCTTAAAGATTTGAAAACAGTAAATAAATAACTTATTTTAAATAATTATATTGCCTGGCACGGTGACTCATGCCTGTAATTCCAGCACTTTGGTAGGCCAAGGCAGGTGAATCACCTGAAGTCAGGAGTTCAAGATCAGCCTGGCCAACATGGTGAAACCCTGACTCTACTAAAAGTACAAAAATTAGCCAGGCGTGATGGTGTGCACCTGTAATCCCAGCTACTCAGGAGGCTGAGGCGGGAGAATCACTTGAACCCGGGAGGCAGAGGTTACAGTGAGCGGAGAACGCGCCACTGTACTCCAGCCTGGGGGACAGAGTAAGACTCTGTCTCAAAATAACAACAACAACAACAACAAACACAATAACAACAACAAAACAACCCGTTGGCAGGGCACGGTGGTTCACACCTGTAATCCCAGCACTTTGGGAGGCCGAGGTAGGCAGATTGCCTGAGTTCAGGAGTTCAAAATAATTTGGGCAACATGGTGAAACCCTGTCTCTACTAAAATATATATTTAAAAAAAAAAAAAAAGGAAAGAAAAATTAGCTGGGCGTGGTAGTGGGCACCTGTAATCCCATCTATCTGGGAGGCTGAGGAAAGAGAATTGCTTGAACCCGGGAGGCAGAGGTTGCAGTGAACCAAGATCCGGCCACTGTACTCCAGCCTGGGTGACAGAGTGAGACTCTCTTTCAAAAAAAAAAAAGCAAAAATAAATTATATTCTTCTGTAAAAGGAGCATATTCACATAGCTTATGTATAGCATATAATCAAATACTTGGCTACCTATAATAAACCATGCTTTACTTCCCTTGGACAGGAGATTTTTGCTTAAATAATAGAAGAGATAATCTCAAAGAATCTTAAATCCAATGTTTCTTCTTCCCAATTATTGTCTCCTCAATGACAAGATACACACTATTTTTGAATATATAAACAAACTAACTGTCTAAAATAAAAAAAAAAAAAACAGCTGTGACTGTAGATGCAAAAGTCCTGGAAATTATTCTTTGTTACCAAAAATGGTACTCTCTTCTCCCAGGTGATATTTAAGCCCGCGAGCACCCCAATCACTCACTCCCTGTTCCTCACCCAGATATTTGCTCTTGTAATAGTCTTGTTCTTCTTACAGCAACACAATTCTCTCCAACAACCTCCTATATCCTTATAGGCAATGGGCTGTGTCCATCCCTATTAACACAAAGGATACAGTGAAATAGATCTTGAGGTACCATGTAGTGCAAAGCCCAGGAAAGAGGTTTTGACTATGACATGGCCCTAGTTGCTTATGAGCACTGTCCGATAAATCACCCAGTTAGACCCCTACTGCCACTTGGCTTCTGTGCTGCTGTAGTCTGATCTTTTTCAAAGCAAAGTCCACCCAGCCATTAAAATAAATAAGGAGACCATTACTGACTTTCAATCTCTTCACAGAAAAATAAGTTAAGAACAACCACACACAAACACATATATACATAACACACTCCAAGACTAGTGTCACTGAAGATTTCATCAGCTGTCTGACAAGAAGATATTTAATTAACTCTCCTACCTGTCTCTCCCTGCATGATACAAACAAATCAAGGAGCTTTGGAAGAATAATTAATTCAAGATGTAAAAGCAGTGTCAGATTAAAAAAAAAAAAAGAGAGAGAGACGGAAGCAGGAGGATTCTGGAGTGCTTAATTTTCATTAAATAGCACCCTTGCTAAGAATTTTGCCACCAAGCATGCCTCTGAGGTCAGGACTTAGCATGTCCTGATCCACCAAATGTATACAATAAACCTGAGGGTCCTAACAGAGGGCCACATCAGAAGGTGAAAGTATGCCTTTGGAAATGAGTGCATCCAGAGTATTAAAGTAGCTCTCCAATCTCATCTTTGGAAGTGTGTAGGTTGGGAGTTCTCAATGGTGAGGGTGGGTGGTGGCTCACACCTGTAATCCCAGCACTTTAGGAGACTGAGGTTGGCAGATCACCTGAAGTTGGGAGTTCAAGACCAGCCTGACCAACATGGTGAAACCCAATCTCTACTAAAAATACAAAATTAGTCGAGCGTGGTGGCACATGCCTGTAATCCCAGCTACTCAGGAGGCTTAGGCAGGAGAATGGCTGGAACCCGGGACGTAGAGGTTGCAGTGAGCCGAGATCACATCACTGCACTCTAGCCTAGGCAACAGGAGCGAAACTCTATCTCAAAAAAATTTAAAAAATAAAAAAAAGTCAACTATATCCTGGCTGGGTACGGTGGCTCATGCCTGTAATCCCAGTGTTTTGGGAGGCTGAGGTGGGAGCATCACTTGAGGCCAGGAGTTCACAGCTGCAGTGAGTTGTGATTGTGCCCCTGTACTCCATCCAGCCTGGGTGAAAGAGCAAGACTCAATCTC
Organism: Theropithecus gelada; assembly: GCF_003255815.1. Lineage (NCBI taxonomy): Eukaryota > Metazoa > Chordata > Mammalia > Primates > Cercopithecidae > Theropithecus > Theropithecus gelada. Next base: position 33,625,152 of record NC_037676.1, on the reverse strand, counting down.
AAAAAAAAAAAAAAAAAAATTATTTCCCTTCTGTCAACTTATGGGTGCAGAGGAACTCTAGCCTCTCCTCCTATATATAACCACCCCTACCCAATGGGAAGAGATGTAACTTTCTTAATTGATGAATTTGGAAGAAGTGCTTGAGTGTTCTTGGTTCTGCTCTTCCTGCTCTCCACTTTGGGGCTGATCTTGTCAACAAGAAACTTCCATTTTCTGATAGACAGTTCCTCACAAGCGAACTTTGATTTTCCTGTTTTTCCTGTCATGGGAATGAAGCATGAACAAGATCAGTGTATCACAGGTATTACATCACTTTCTCCAGATTTGCACTGTTTTGTAGTAATGAAGCTACTATTTTGTTCTCTATCTCTCTGGTGTCTCCTTCTCTCAGTGATTTTGGAATTTGGAAAAGGAGGATGGATGTATTTATTGATACCACAACACCTCTTTCACCTTGTGGAAGGAATGTTTAGATACCTGTTATGATTTAAATGTGTCCTCCAGAGTTCAGGTGCTGGAAACTTCATCCCCAATGCAACAGTGTTGGGAGGTGTGGCCTGATAGGCATTTAGGTCCTGAGGGATCTACCCTCATGCAGAGATTAATGCTGATTATGAAAGAACAAAGTCTGTGGTATTCCTTTACAGAAACACAAAATGAACAAAGACAATACCATAAAGATAATTTCAATGATTTTCTGTTTTCTTTTGCTACATTAATAGAGTCTTACTAACTTTTTGACTTCAGGCAAACCAGGATAAAATTAAAAGGAACAGTCACACAATCAGAAATTGTTCTTTTTAATATGTTTTGATTTGAAGTTATGAAAGTTAGAAAATGGTCTTAGGAAAGAATTCTCAAATGGAGGGATGTGGGTCAGGAAACCCTACATGCATTTACAAGAAATGTAAGACTGAGAACAAACTGTCATTTACTTACTATAGCCTCTGTCTACTACATTTTCATTAATAACAGTTTGAAGAAATTTACATATTTTTAAAAAGTAGCCACACTTGCCAGGCTTTCTGCAAGGAGAGTCATTTGCTTCCCTGGTTACATCTTTAACACTAGTTGGTTCTGCATACACTGAAAACAATCCTGTTCCTGGTGGCCTCAGGCCCTCTCTTCTGACTCTGATTTTCCTCTTCCAAAACTTCTTGATTAGCTGACTGTGCAGATCCCTTATGTCAGGTCAAGTTTTGTCCAGCTCTTTCTTCCCAATACACTTGGTGCTTTCAGCCATCTCCTGATTTTCAAGCGTTATCAGTCAGAGGCTTTTTCTTCCTCTTTGTATACCAGACATGTACAGTCAATAATAACCTCCTCCTAACATTGATACCTCAAACACTTCTGGATATCAGCCTAGGCGCTCTACAAATTTGGAAGGATTAGTGACTACTTTTGCTATATACCCAACACTTTAAAAATGTTATGATACTTATATCAATACAAAAGTACATAGGCACAAGGTTATTCACTGCAGCATTCTTTGTAAATGCAAAATATTAGAAACAACCCAAGTGCCATACATAGAAGAGTGTTTGAATAAACTAAAGTATAGCCACACAATAGAGAAGTATGCAGCAATAAAAAAAAATAAGAAGATATCTTATTAAGTAAGATGGATGAATTTCTTGGATGTATTGTTAAGTAAAAAAAATCAAAACACATATAAATATCTACGGTATGCTACTTCTACTTAAGAGAGAGGAATACAAGAAAATATATATATACCTGATAATATATGCAAAAATAAATACAGGAAAGATAAACCAGAGACTAATGACATAACGTACCTAGGTGGGGAAGATGACATTAAGGTAAAAAGGATGAGTAAACGAAAATGGGATAAAAGGATTGGCAGGAGTCATACTTTGCTGAGTACAACTTTTGTGATAGCTTTGACCTGTAGAACATATCAAAAAAATGAATGAATGAAATTTACTCATTGCTGGAGAAATCATATAACCATATGTGTGTGTATATGTGTGTGTGTGTATATTATATATAGCCATGTGTATATGTGCATGTGCATATGTATGTGTTTGTATTATACACATATTTCCTAAGAGTATTTATTGCAAGCACCTAGAAGCAATAATATCTTAGTAGGCATCAGCTCACCTAGCATCTAGATATTGATTTCTAAATGCAATTTCCCAATAAAAAAACTAGGACTCCTTGGAGAAATAGTTGATTCCAAAGTTGAGCAGGAAAAGTACAAGTTAAGCATGGAATTTTTGTGGTTCCAGAAAGTCAACAACTACTCAGAAAATGATGGGACCATGTTCAAACAACTCAGAGTCTAATTTGACATACCTCTCAATGGTCAAATCTAGGAAGAGTCAAGCAAAGAATATACACTGATGGAAAGAGATTATAACCCATACAATAAAATAGATATATATGAGTCCATATTGATGGAAGTAAACAATTAAATAAATAGATAGGGAAGAAGAGATAGCTCTTCTTTACAGTAAAATTCCAATTAATTTGCAGGAATAATGAATAACAAGTGACCATTAGGTAATCAACACATATGGATTGCAGGCAGGAATCATGGGTAGATAATAAAATTAGTAAACAGAAGTATGAGAAAAGGGATACTTTTATGGTCACAAAATATCTCACCATAAGACATTCATTACAAGGAATAAATGGTTGCCTTACAGTGATAAAATCTGGCAGGCCTATCTTCATCAAGTGATCAAAATTAATATCACTAATAACAAGCCATAACATCATGTTCTCACTGTTTTGTTGTACTGAGGAGGACTCATCACACAATCATCACAATGCTACACATTGGGCTGCATTCTTGACAGAAATGTGTAATCTTAACCTAATTATAAAAATAAATCAGCCAAGTCCAAATGGAAGGAGACTCTAAAAGATAAATTGTTAGTACTATACAAGACAAAAGTGTTAAGGTCATGAATGACAAAGAAAGACTGAGAAACTACCACAGACTGGAAATCACTAAACAGACTTGAAAACTAAATGCACTACCAAATTTGGAATTGGATCTTGGACCAGAAAAAAGGACATTAATAAGAAAATTGATGAAATTTGTATAATACACATACATTAGTTAACAATCTCTAAATTTGAACGATATCAATGCTAGCTTCCAGGTTTTGATAATTGTAGTATGGCTATAGAAGGTGTTAACATCAGGAGAAGCTGGATGAAGAAAATTTGTGTTACTTTTACAACTCTCTAGTAAGTCTAATATTATTTCAAAACAAAATTCTAAAAAATTCTATACTTCATCCTCTCATTAACATTATTATGTAGATATTACTACCCCCACTTCATAAATGAAGAAACTAACCCAAAGAGAAAGCACCAACATTAAGATTGCTAAACAAGTGAGATGCTGGATCCAAGTTTATTTGACTACTACTATGAACAGGTATTTTCAATATACTACACTGCTAAATCTTTCCTTGGTTATTTAATTCTAAGATTAGATGGGCTCTGTGTCATCTCTTTTACTTATGGTACAGACAATAGTAATAAAATATTCCTGCTTTAGATAGACAACACAGGCCAAGAATAATTGTGTGATATTACAACAAATTGAAGAGTGATTGAGGACATGAACACTTCCAAATACACCTAGAATTAAAACCAACCTACCAAATTCATCAGAGAAAACAGTAATATCTCTGGACTCTTTATGCTCTATATTAGATGACAAATTCTTTTAGTGCAAGGGCAGTCACTTAATGTAGAGTATAAAGATGCTGTTGTTTATCTTATCTTCAACACCTAACATTTTTCAGGGAACTACTATATAGCAGACCTCATGCTTAGAGCTTTATATACAGTGTTGCATTTCTTCTTTGCAACCTTCCATGAGTTAGGAACCAACATAATCTCCATTATCTCAGGAAGATATATCATGGGCTAGGTATCTTGCCTGGTAGGAAATTTAGATCCAGACTTTCCATCTGACTACAGAGCCCATGCTCTTCCCAACTGCACATAATACTCAGTGTAAATGGAGTGTAAGTGCATTTAACTGTAGTATGTTGTTCTCTTCTTCATTTGGTATCTTTGAAAACTCAGTGTGCTTCTAGGACACACTTATGACTGCTGGTTTCTTGAAAAGGTCAGGCAGTGTCCCTGAAGGTGCATTTTTCCATCACACACCATGCAAGCATATCTCTTCCAGCTCTGTCATTTATTGTTATGGATTTCCTATATTTTCAATTATGTTCTTTTTTTTCAGCAGATTAAATCAGATTTGAGGACAATAAAGGGTTAATGAAATGATCTTGGTGTAATTACTCATTATAAAACATCTCCCTCTTGGTTGAGGCCTTATTTGGAGAGAAAAAAAAAAACCCTCCTGGGGCAGCAGCAACAAAGGAAGCTGATAAAGGAAGGAAGAGTCGCCTGTTCTTTAGTGAGTTTTATTGCAAATGGAAAAAACATGTTACTTGTCAAAGGCGTTATTAGGAAACTCACTGAAAGATAAAAAGTGGAACCAAAAAAAAGAAACCCCTTCAAAAAGAAAAAAATAATAATAACAGCCTGCTTTGCTTCTTCTCATTGCTCAGGAATGTTTGTATTTGCTTGTTTAAAATGACAGTTTGAAATGTAAGATGGAAAATGACTGGTTGACACGAGCCTTTGTTTTCTACTCTGTGCCTATTGTACCTGCATGCACTGTATATGTATAAATCTTGCTAACCCTCCCTCCTCCCCTCTCCAAAGTGTCTGGATAATGACACGATTGGAATGCTTAGTACTCAAAGTTGTATCTTAATTGAAAGAGAAAGAAAAGGAAAACATTAAAAAAGACAGCAATAATAAATATCTGGGGTTGTCTTTTACCTAAAGTGAAATGGATTTACTCTATACTTAATCTTTATTACCTAGTCATTCTGTGGAAGGTGTTTTGGTTGATGCCTGGCTTTTTTTTTTTTTTTTTCTACAGCAAAAAGCATTTATATAACTCAAGCTGTTAAAATCATGGATAGGAATGCCAAGGTTTTGAGGTTTTGCCTCCCTCCGGTGTGGAAGCATGGTACATCGCCATCTACGAACCTGAAGTCATCAAATCCCCTTTTCCAGTGATTCACTGGTGCTAAATGAAGCTAAATAAAAAAGCAAAGATCAAAGCAGAAAATCTCAAGAGATCTGTGTGCTTCATATTTTAGACAGCTTCCTACATGAAACTACTAAGGAGTAGATGGCAGAAAAACATTGGATTCCAGTTCTATCTCAGCCCTCATCTGGTTTGAACACTAGAAAAGCTTCTCGCTAACACCTTTACCATGAGTCTCATTGCATTTTAGTTTTTAGTTGTATAGGTGTCTTCCTAAAAAGCAAAGTTAATCATGGCATTTCCCCATACAAAAGAATATTTTAATTACCTCAAAACAAAGAATAAAATTAAAATTGTTCAGATAGACATTTAAGGCCCTTCACAACTGTAGCCTTTTCTAGAGTCTTACCACTTGTTTGTCATCTTTGTCATCTTTGACAGGCTTTGAAAAGTGGAATAGGAGGGACAGTAGCCTCTGACAGGGCTTGGTAGATTACTAGGTGAGTCAATATGATTCTTTCCCTGGAGTTTGTGTTAGGAAATCTGGAGGAGAATCATCAAATTGTTAACAGAAAAGTAAGTGGACAGATATAGAGATAGATTTGAATTAATAGTAAAGAGTTAGAATAAAAATTGAGAAGCTTTGCTGCAGATATTTCTAGAGCTGTTTAGGATTCAAACGACTGACTTGTCCAAGCTCAGAGACTAGTTTTGCTACTGTTTCTGCTCCTTCTTAGCTTGGATGCTTTGCTTTGCCTGGCTTCCCTTGAAATCTATGCATATGGCTGAAATCCTTGTTTACTTATCTACATGTCTATCCTTAAAATAAACTCTACATAGTTTAAGATAGCCACAGTTGATCCTTGAACAACAACAAGGTCAGGGTTGCTGAACCCCACACCCTGTGCAGTCAAAAATCTGCATATAACTTTTGACTCCCCAAACACTTAACTACTAATAGTCTATTGTTGACTGGAAACCTTATTGATTACATAAACAGTCAATTGACACATATTTTATATATGTATTATATCCTATATTCTTACAGTAAAGTAAGCTAGAGAATATCAGAATGTTATTAAGAAAATCATAAAGTAGAGAAAATATATTTACTATTTATTAACCGGAAGTGGATCATCATAAAGGTCTTCATCCTTGTGATGAAGGTTGAGTAGGCTGAGGAGGAGGAGGAAGGGGAGGGGATGGTCTTGCTGTTTCAGAAGTGGCAGAAGAAGAAGACAATCTGTGTAAGTGGGCCCTTGTAGTTCAAATCTGTTTTGTTCAAAGGTCAACTGCATAGTGAGCTTATCATTCCCAAACATCACCAGCACGACCAAATTAAGCTCTGCCAACAGGAATGAAACGGTAGATTGGCCCTAAACTAACTTCACCTGGAAAATACTAACTCTTTTTTAAAGTTCTGGGTCTGATATCATGTCCCTTGTAAAACCACATTGCCCCACAGAAAGCTTGGTTCTACACTGTTTCCCCACATATTTTGCTTCTATCTCTGTTACAGCAGGTAGGGAGTTCCTTGGGCTGCCCCAGCACACCACCACTTACTAATTGGAGACAGAGGACATTTCTCTTCTCACACTTTTTAGGTCTGAACTCCAAAATCAGTGTTGGTAGGACTACGCTCCCTCTGAAGGCTCTAGGCAGGAATACTTTATTGTTCCTTTTGGTTTCTAGGGATTCCTGGTATTCTTTAGATTGGGAAGCATAGCCCCAGTCTCTGCCTGTCTTCACGTGGCCTTCTTCCCTTATCTTTGTGTGTTTCCTATTCTGTCATTCTTTTTTATTATTATTATACTTTAAGTTCTAGGGTACATGTGCACAACGTGCAGGTTTGTTACATATGTATACATGTGCCATGTTACTGTGCTGCACCCATTAACTCGTCATTTATATTAGGTATATCTCCTAATGCTATCCCTCCCACCCCTCCCCACAATACAACCCAGTGTGTGATATTCCCCTTCCTGTGTCCAAGTGATCTCGTTGTTCATTTCCCACCTATGAGTGAGAACATGTGGTATTTGGTTTACTGTTCTTGCGATAGTTTGCTGAGAATGATGGTTTCCAGCTACATCCATGTCCCTACAAAGGACACGAACTCATCCTTTTTTGTGGCTGCATAGTATTCCACGGTGTGTATGTGCCACATTTTCTTAATCCAGTCTGTCACTGATGGACATTTGGGTTGGTTCCAAGTCTTTGCTATTGTGAATAGTGCTGCAATATACATACGTGTGCATGTGTCTTTATAGCAGCATGATTTATAATCCTTTGGATATATACCCAGTAATGGGATGGCTGGGTCAAATGTTATTTCTAATTCTAGATCCTTGAGGAATCGCCATACTGTTTTCCACAATGGTTGAAATAGTTTACAATCCCACCAACAGTGTAAAAGTGTTCCTACTTCTCCACATCCTCTCCAGCACCTGTTGTTTCCTGATTTTTTAATGATCACCATTCTAACTGGTGTGAGATGGTATCTCATTGTGGTTTCGACTTGCATTTCTCTGATGGCGAGTGATGATGCACATTTTTTCATGTGTCTGTTGGCTGTATGAATGTCTTCTTTTGAGAAGTGGCTGTTCATATCCTTTGCCCACTTTTTGATGGGATTGTTTGTTTTTTTCTTGTAAATTTGATTGAGTTCTCTGTAGGTTCTGGATATGATTCCTTTGTCAGATGAGTAGATTGCGAAAATGTTCTCCCATTCTATAGGTTGCCTGTTCACTCTGATGGTAGTTTCTTTTGCTGTGCAGAGGCTCTTTAGTTTAATGAGATCCCATTTGTCAATTTTGGCTTTTGTTGCCGTTGCTTTTGGTGTTTTAGACATGAAGTCCTTGTCCATGCCTATCTCCTGAATGGTATTACCTAGGTTTTCTTCTAGGGTTTTTATGGTTTTAGGTCTAACATTTAAGTCTCTAATCCATCTTGAATTAATTTTTGTATAAGGAATAAGGACAGGATCCAGTTTCAGCTTTCAACTTATGGCTAGCCAATTTTCCCAGCACCATTTATTAAATAGGGAATGCTTTCCCCATTTCTTGTTTTTGTCAGGTTTGTCAAAGATCAGATGGTTGTGGATGTGTGGTATTATTTTTGAGGGCTCTGTTCTGTTTCATTGGTCTATATCTCTGTTTTGGTACCAGTACCATGCTGTTTCAGTTACTGTAGCCTTGTAGTATAGCTTGAAGTCAGGTAGCGTGATGCTTCCAGCTTTGTTCTTTTGGCTTAGGATTTTCTTGGCAATGCAGGGTCATTCTTGGTTCCATATGAACTTTAAAGCAGTTTTTTCCAATTCTGTGAAGAAACTCATTGGTAGCTTAATGGGAATGGCATTGAATCTATGAATTACCTTGGGCAGTATGGCCATTTTCACAATGATTCTTCCTATCCATAAGAATGGTATGTTCTTCCATTTGTTTGTGTCCTCTTTTATTTCACTGAGCAGTGGTTTGTAGTTCTCCTTGAAGAGGTCCTTTTCGTCCCTTGTAAGTTGGATTCCTGAGTATTTTATTCTCTTTGAGGCTATTGTGAATGGGAGTTCATTCATGATTTGGCTCTCTGTCTGTTACTGGTGTATAAGAAAGTTTGTGATTTTTGCACATCGATTTTGTGTTCTGAGACTTTGCTGAATTTACTTATCAGCTTAAGGAGATTTTGGGCTGAGACAATGGGGTTTTCTAAATATACAATCATGCCATCTGCAAACAGGGACAATTTGACTTCTTCTTTTCCTAACTGAATACTCTTTATTTCTTTCTCTTGCCTGATTGCCCTAGCCAGAACTTCCAACACTATGTTGAATAGGAGAGGTGAGAGAGGGCATCTTGTGCCAGTTTTCAAAGGGAATGCTTCCAGTTTTTGCCCATTCAGTATGATATTGGCTGTGGGTTTGTCTTAAATAGCTCATATTATTTTGAGATACATACCACCAATATCAAATTTATTGAGAGTTTTTAGCATGAAGGGCTGTTGAATTTTGTCAAAGGCCTTCTCTGCATCTATTGAGATAATCACGTGGTTTTTGTCTTTGGTTCTGTTTATATGCTGGATTACATTTATTGATTTGTGTAGGTTGAACCAACCTTGCATCTCTGGGATGAAGCCCACTTGATCATGGTGGATAAGCTTTTTGGTGTGCTGCTGGATTCGGTTTTCCAGTATTTTACTGAGGAGTTTTGCATCAATGTTCATCAGGGATATTGGTCTAATATTCTCTTTGTTTGTTGTATCTCTGCCAGGCTTTGGTATCAACAGGTACCAGCCATTGCAAAAACATGTCAAAATGTAAAGTCCGTCTATGCTAGGAAGAAACTGCATCAACTAGTGAGCAAAATAACCAGCTAATATCATAATGACAGGATCAAGTTCACACATAACAATGTTAACCTTAAATGTAGATGGATTAATGGTCCAATTAAAAGACATAGACTGGCAAACTGGATAAAGAGTCAAGATCCATCAGTTTGCTGTATTCAGGAGACCCATCTCACATGCAGAGACACACATAGGCTCAAAATAAAGGGATGGAGGAAGATCTACCAAGCAAATGGAAAACAAAAAACAGCAGGGGTTGCAATCCTAGTCTCTGATAAAACAAACTTTAAACCATCAAAGATCAAAAGAGACAAAGAAGGCCATTACACAATGGTAAAGGGATCAATACATCAGGAAGAGCTAACTATCCTAAATATATATGCACCCAATACAGGAGCACCCAGATTCATAAAGCAAGTCCTTAGAGACTTACAAAGAGACTTAGACTCCCATACAATAATAATGGGAGACTTTAACACCCCACTGTCAACATTAGACAGATCAACGAGATAGAAAGTTAACAAGGATATCCAGGAATTGAACTCAACTCTGCACCAAGCAGACCTAATAGACATTTACAGAACTCTCCACCCCAAATCAACAGAATATACATTCTTCTCAGCACCACATCGCACTTATTCCAAAATTGACCACAGAGTTGGAAGTAAAGCACTCTTCAGCAAATGTAAAAGAACAGAAATTTTAACAAACTGTCTCTCAGACCACAGTGCAATCAAACCAGAACTCAGGACTAAGAAACTCAATCAAAACCGCTCAACTACATGGAAACTGAACAACCTGCTCCTGAATGACTACTGGGTACATAATGAAATGAAGGCAGAAACAAAGATGTTCTTTGAAACCAATGAGAAAAAGGATACAACATACCAGAATCTCTGGAACACATTTAAAGCAGTGTGTAGAGGGAAATTTATAGCACTAAATGCCCACAAGAGAAAGCAGGAAAGATCTAAAATTGACACCCTAACATCACAATTAAAAGAACTAGAGAAGCAAGAGCAAACACATTCAAAAGCTAGCAGAAGGCAAGAAATAACTAAGATCAGAGCAGAACTGAAGGAGATAGAGACCCAAAAAACCCTCCAAAAAAATCAATGAATCCAGGAGCTGGTTTTTTGAAAAGATCAACAAACTTGATAGACTGCTAGCAAGACTAATAAAGAAGAAAAGAGAGAAGAATCAAATAGACACAATAAAAAATGATAAAGGGGATATCACCACCGACCCCACAGAAATACAGACTACCATCAGAGAATACTATAAACACCTCTATGCAAATAAACTAGAAAACCTAGAAGAAATGGATAATTTCCTGGAAACTTACACTCTCCCAAGACTAAATCAGGAAGAAGTTGAATCCGTGAATAGACCAATAGCAGGCTCTGAAATTGAGGCAATAATTAATAGCCTACAAACCAAAAAAAGTCCAGGACCAGATGGATTCACAGCTGCATTCTACCAGAGGTACAAGGAGGAGTTGGTACCATTCCTTCTGAAACTATTCCAATCAATAAAAAAGGAGGGAATCCTCCCTAACTCATTTTACGAAGCCAACATCATCCTATTCTGTCTTTTTAAAGTGCATTCATCATTGAATTTAGGCACCGTCAAAACCAAAAAGATCTCATATGAAGATCCTGAATTAAGTACATCAGCAAACATTCTTATTTCAAATAAAGTCACATCCTGTTGATATTGGTGATCATATCTTTGGGGGACCACAATTCAACCTAATACAGATCAGTTATTACATTATTTTATAATTCACTTGGCTTTTCTTTGAGACTACAGTCCCTCAACTGCAAGACTCACCGCTTACTTTTTTATATCCTGGTATTTAGCAGTATCTGGCACATAGTTGAAATTCAATGAATAACACATTGAATAGACACACGAATAAAAATACTAAGCATTTCTCTCTATATTTCTAGGCTTTACTTTCCTAATATTTAAAATGAAAGCCTTACTTTATTTTTAGCCACTTTTAGCATTTGATTAGTAGAACAAACAGGCAGAACACTAAAGTTTGGACCTCTCGACCTTCCAGAAAGTCTTTCTGGAAAGATCGTCCCTTACAGTCTTTGATAATTTAAAATAACTAGCTCTGAAAATAAGTCTTTTTTTTAAAAAGGTTATTCTATGCAATGCTTGCTTTGGAGGTAAACCTACATACAGGATTAGCATTAAGTATATACTTAATGCCCTTATGGAGACACATCTATTTTATAAGTCAAAAAACTGGGACTATGAACAGATAGGTAAGAACATCTTTATGGCAATAAAGTAAAATAATATTTTAAATCAATCATAATTGATACTATTCTGTACAGCCCAGATTACTCCTTCAGAACTGAGACAAACATTTCACGCACATCTGGGAGTAGCTGTGCAGATGACCGTGCACAGATGAGTCACTTTCAATGCCCTCTGTGGAAGAGAACTTTCTTGCCTAAATCATGATCTTCACTGGGGCCAAAGTTCAACCAATGGCAGGTCAATTGTGGGGAACCATAACGGGTTTAAAGACCCAGCCCCCATTCCACTAGGATAGGATGCTTCTGAAGGGCCACCTTGGCACCAGAGATCTAATGGGATCAACATTTCAGTTAAAATTCTCCTTTGGCTTAATCCTATTTCCAGACAGGCATCAGTCCTGAGGGCACCCTCCAATAATTTTGGGTACACGTCTCTGTCCTAGAGTCTCTTTCCCTTGGGCCTACACCTAAGGTACCACACCTGTTCCAGAAGATAATTTAGCATATATTCTGTTTAACTTTAGTCTTTTTAAATTTAGTTTTTAGTTTTTTAAACTGAGACATTGTAATTGTTCATATCGAGGGGGTAAAATTTGATGTTTCAATGCATATCTATGTTGTACAATGATCAGAATTTATTTGTGCTATCTACTTGCAACTTTGTACCCATTGACCAACCTCTTTCCATCCTCTCCCTAACCTGTCCCCTTGCAAGTCTCTGGTAACTACTCTTGTACTCTCTGTTTCTATTCTTTCTTTCTTTCTTTCTTTCTTTCTTTCTTTCTTTCTTTCTTTCTTTCTTTCTTTCTTTCTTTCTTTCTTTCTCTTTCTTTCTTTCTTTCTTTCTTTTTCTTTCTTTCTCTTTCTTTATTTCTCTTTCTTTCTTTCTTTCTTTCTTTTAATTCCATGTATGAGTGAGATCAAGCACTATTTGTCTTTCTGTGTCTAGCTTATTTCACTTAACTTGATGTCCTCCAGGTTCATCCATGTAGTCACAAATGACAAGACTTCATTCTTTTCTATGGCTGAATAGTATTCACACACACACACACACACACACACACACACACACACACCCTTTTCTCCACATTCTTACTGACATTTATTTTCTTTTGTGTTTTGGATAATCGTCATTCTACCTAAAGTGAAGTGGTACTTCGTTGTGAATTTGATTTGCATTTCCCTGATGATGTTAAGCATTTTAAAAACATCCCCGTCGGTGATTTTTTTTTTTTTTTTTTTTTTTTTAGAAATGTCTGTTAAGGTCTTTTTCTCATTTTTAAATCAAGTTGCTTGTCTTTTTGCTGTCTAATTGAGTTTCTTATGTAGTCTGGATATTAATACTTTGTTAGATGTATAATTCGTAAGCATTTTATTTTATTCTGTAGGTTTTCTCTTCTCTCTGTTAATAGCTTCATTCGTTGTACTTTTTAGTTTTATGTAATCTCATTTGTTTATTTTTGTGCTTTTGAGGTCTTGTTTAAAATATCCTTGCTCAGCCAATGTCATGCAACCTTTCCTCTGTAGTTTCTTCTAGTAGTTTCATAATTTTCCATCTTACATTTAAGTCTTTATTCCATTTTGAGTTGGTTTTTCTATATGGTGACAGATAGGGGTCTACTCTCATTCTTCTGCATGTAGATATCCAATTTTTCCAGCGCTGTTTATTGAAAATACTAGCTTTTCTACAATCTGTGTTCTTAGAAACTTTGTTGAAAATCAGTTTGCTGAAGATCTATGAATTTACTTCTGGGTTTTCTATTCTGTTCCACTGACCCATATCTGTGTGTGTGTGTGTGTGTGTGTGTGTGTGTGTGTGTGTGTGTGTGTGTTTGAGACAGAGTCTCACTCTGTCACCCAGGCTGGCGTACAGTGGCGTAGACTTGGCTCACTGCAAGCTCCACCTCCCAGGTTCAAACCATTCTCCTGCCTCAGCTCCCGGAGTATCTGAGACTACACGCGCCCGCCACCACGCCCAGCTAATTTTTTGTATTTTTAGTAGAGACTGGATTTCACCATGTTAGCCAGGATGGTCTTGATCTCCTGACCTCGTGATCCACCCTCCTCGGCCTCCGAAAGTGCTGGGATTACAGGCGTGAGCCACCGCGCCTGGACTCCATGTCTGTTTTTATGCCATGGTTATTATATATTGGTAGTATATTTTAAAGTCAGGTAGTTTGATGTCTCCAGCTTTGTTCCTTTTTGCTGAGGATAGCTTTGGCTGCTCAGAGTCTTTCGTGGTTTTATATAAATTTTAGAATTTTTTTTTTTCTATTTCTGTGAAGAGTGTTCTTAGAATTTTGATAGGGCTTGCATTATATTTGTAGATCTTTTGGTGTAGTTTTAACTACCATTATATTGGCTATTTTAACAATACTAATTGTTTCAATCCATTTCTGTGGGACATCTTTCCATGTTTTTCTGTCTTTTTAAATTTCTTGCATTAATGTTTAATAGTTTTCGGTGTAGAAATCTTTAACCTGTTTATTTCTAGGTAGCTTATTTTTTGTGGCTATTGTAAATGAAATTATTATTATTTATTTATTTTTCAGATAGCTCACTGTTGGCATATAATGAATTTGGTATTTTGATTTTGTATCCTGCAACTTATCTGAATTTGTTTATTAGTTCTAACAGTTTAGTTGTTGTTGAAATCCTTAGTGTTTTCTCATATAAAATCATGTCATTTGCAAAAGGGACAATTTGACTTCCTCTTCCCAATTTGGATGAATATATATATATTTTTTTCTCTCTCTCTCACAGCTAATTTCTCTGGCCAGCACTTCCAATACTATGTTGAATAGCAGTGGTAAAAGTGGGCATTCTCATTTGTTCTTGATCTCAGAGGAAATGTGTTCACCTTTTCTCCATTCACAGTTAAGTTAACTTAATTCACAGTTAAGATGTTAACTGTGAGTGTGGCATATATAGTCTTTACTGTGTTGAAGTACACACCTTTTATGCCTAATTTGTTATAATTTTTATCATGAAGGGATATTGAGTTTTGTCAAGGGACTTTTTTGCATCTATTGAAATAAACATATAATTTTTATCTTTCTCTCTACTAATGTGGTCCATCACATTTATCAATTTCTGTAAATCATCCTTGCATCCCTGCGATGACTCCCAGTTGATCATAGTGAATGATCTCTTTAATGTGATAATGGCTTTGGTTTGCTAGTGTCTTGTTGGGAATTTTTGAATCTGAGGTCATCAGAGCTACTGGCCTATACATTTTTGTTTTGTTTAGTTGTGTGTGTGTGTGTTTGTGTCCTTTTCTGGTTTTGCAGACAGGGTAATCCCAGCCTCATGAATAAGTTTGGAAGTATTCCTTCTTCCTCAATTTTTTGGAATAGTTTATGGATCATTGATATTATTATTATTTGGATATTTAATAGAGTTCAGCAGTGAAGTCATCATATCCTGAGCTTTTCTTTGATAAAAGACTTTTTATTAGATTCAGTTTCCTCACTCATTACTGGTCTGTTTAGATTTCTGTTTCCCTATAATTTAATCTTCATAGGTTGTATATATCCAGGAGTTTATCCATTTCTTCTGTTATTAAATGATTTGACATTTAGGTTTCTATAATAGTCTTTTATGATTCATTGTATTTCTGTGATATCAATTGTAATGTCTCCTTTTAAACTGTTTTTGAGTATTCTTTCATTTTTTCTTAATTAATCTACGTAAAGGTTTGTTAATATTGTTTATCTTTTCAATAAACCAACTCTTCATTTTGTTTAGTCTTTATTTTATTTATTTCTACTCTGAGTTTTAGCATTTCTTTCTTCTACCAATTTTGTGTTTAGTTTGAGCTTGTTTTTCTGGTTCCTTGAGTTGAATCATTAGCTTATTTATTATAAATCTTTCTTCTTTTTTGATGTAGGCATTTATTGTTATACATTTTCTACTTAGAATTGTTTTTGCTGTGGCCCGTAGATTTGGTATGATGTGTTTCCATTCTTGTTTGTCTCAAATTTTTCAATTTTTAAAAAATGTATTAACTCCTTGATCTTTCAGAAGTATGTTGTGTAATTTTTATGTTTTCATAAAGTTTAGAAAGTTTTATTTATTGTTAATTTATATAGTTTAACATCATTGTGATTGGAGAAGATACCTGATATTATCTCTGTCTTATTAAATTTAAGACTTGTTTTGTGGCATAAAATGTGATCTATCCTGGAGAATGTTCCATATGCAGTTGAGAAAAACAAGTATTCTGATGCTGTTGGATGAAATGTCCTGAATGTTCTGTAAATGTCTGTTAGGTTCATTTTCTCTATCATATGATTTATATCTAATATTTCTTTGTCTATTTTTTTGTGAACAGATGACCTGTTCATTGTTGAAAGTTAGGTGGTAAAGTCTCATACTTTTGTGATATTGCTGTCCTTCTCTCTGCTTAGGTCTATTAATATTTGCTTTAGTAGCTGAGTGCCTCAGTGTTGGGTGCACATTTATTTATAATTGTTATAGTCTCTTCTTGAATTGATGTCTTTACCATTATATAATGACTTCTATGTCTCTTTATACAATATTTGACTTAAAGTCTAATTTACCTAATATAAAGGTGGCTACTCTTTTTTCTCTTTTGGTTTCCATTTGTATGAAATGTCTTTTTTCATTTCTTCACATTCAGTTTGTTTGTCTGTAACAGTGAGATGAATCTCTTACAGGCATCATATAGTTGGGTCTTCTGTCTTTTTGTTTGTTTTTGTTGCTGTTTTTATCCATTCAGCTACTCTATATATTTTTATTTGAGAATTTGGTCCACTTACATTCCAGGTTATTATTGATAGATAAGAACTTGAGGATTTACTCCTTCCTTTTTGTTAATTTTTTTCTGAATATTTTGTAGATCCTTTGTTTCTTTCTTCCTCTCTTTATTTTTTATTCTGTGGTTTGGTGGTTTTCTGTCATGCTGAGCCTTGTTTTCTTTTTTGGATTATTTGTATATCTGCTACAATTTGTTTCTTTGTGGTTACCATAAAGATAACATAAAAAGTCTTGTGGTTGTAATAACCTATTTTAAGTTGAGAGCAATTTAACTTTGGTGACATAAAAATACTCTAGACATTTTCTCTCCTCTCTACAATTTATATTTTTGTTGTCTTAATTTACTCTGTTAAAAATCTATTATGTGTTCCTTAGCTGCTAATGATACCTTACTGTTTTTGACTATTTTGACTTGAACCTTCCATACTAAAGGATTGAGAGATTTACATTACACTGTTACATCACTGGGGTATTCTGAGTTCAATTTATGGATTTACTTCTACTGGCAACTTTTCTATTTTATTGTATTTTCATGATGGCAATTATTGTCCTTTTGTTTCCAGTTGTAGCACTCTCTTAAGCAGTTCTTGTAAGGCTGATTTAGTAGTCATAAATTTTCTCAGATTATATTTGTCTGGGGAAGTCTTTCTTCTATATTTCTGAAGTATAGCTTTGTTGAAAGTAGTATTCTTAGTTGACAGTTTTTTATTCTTTCAGAATTTGAATATATTGTTTTATTCTCTCCTGGCCTGCAAGGTTTCTGCTGAGAAGTCTGCAGGTAGTCTAATAGAGATTCCCTTCTATGTGACTTGATGCTATTCTCTTTCATGTTTTAGAATTCTCTCCGTTTTGAATTTGGTAGTGAGTATAAAATGCCTTCAAGCAGTTCCTTTTGGGTTAAATGTAATTGGGGACCTTTGAGTTTTCTGAATCTGGATGATCATATCTCTCCCCATATTTGGGAAGAGTTCAGCTATTATTTTATCAAATAGGTTTTCTGTGCCTTTATCCCTCTCTTCTCCCACTGTAACTCCTGTTTATTTTATGGTGTCTCATGAGTCCTGTAGGCATCCTTTAGTTTTTATTACTTTTATTTATTTTTAATATTCTGAGTGGGTTATTTCAAAACTACCTAACTTCAACTTTAAACACTTTTTTCTTCTGCTTCTGCTTGATCTATTCTGTTGTTGAAGCACTCAGTTGTGTTTTTCATTTTATTTACTGCATTATTTAGCCCCAAGGTGTCTGCTTAATTCTTTTTTATAATTATGACTGTTGATATTCATTCAGACCATGAATTGTTTTCTTAATTTCATTGAATTATTTGTGTGTATTTCCTTGTATTTTGATGAGTTTCCTTATGATCATTATTTTAAATTAATTTTCAGGCATTTTGTTAGTGTTCTTTTCTTCGGGGTCTGTTACTGGAGACTTATTGTGTTCTTTGGAGGTGTCATGTTTCCTTGATTATTCATGTTTCTTGTGTCCTTACATTGATATCTGCATATCTGTTGGAATAAAAACTTTTTACAATTTTATGCAGTACCTTTAAAAAATTTACCTATTTATTTAATTTAGAATGGGATTTTGCTCTGTTACCCAGGTTGCAGTGCAGTGGTGTGATCTTTATGGAGTAGCTTTTATGAGAAGGCTCTTTGCTGTAGATGGGTTCTGGGGTTTTATTTGGTTATGTTGCATTCAGTTTGGTTTTGAGTAGACTCAGTAGCATAATGCAGTCTCTTTAGCTGTAATCTGTGTCAACATCTTTTGTGTCAGCAATGTCTGCAATTGCCTCAGTGGCCTAGGCTGTGAGAATTTGTGATGACAGTGCTATGGTTATCTTATGCTGAGGACCAGCTTGGCATGTATGGGCACAGCTAGGCAGGTATCTGTCTCTCTGAAGAGATGAGGCTGCTGTTGGGTCACCTTTCATGCTGGGTGACTCTGCAGTGGTCTGTCAGTGGGACATGGTCACTGCAGGACCAGCTGTTGGGGCAGATGTGAGTATGTATGGGAATGATGTGACCAGGCAGCTATACTGCAGTCTTCTTTGGGGGACAAATTGCAACAATACTGTGTTTTGTTGTACAGCTGCACTGTCCAATATGGTAAGCACTAGCCAAATACAACTAAACAAATTTTAATTAAATGTAATTGAATAAAATTAACAATTCAATTCTTCATCCACATTACCCAAATGTGACTAGTTACAGTAATATTGAACATCACAGATATATAACATTTTCATCATCACCACAAAAATTTCTACTGGGTGGTGTCTTAGTCTGCTTGGGCTATCATAACAAAATACCATAGACTGGTGACTTAAACAGCAGAAATTTATTTCTCACAGTTCCAGAGGCAAGATCCCTCTTCTTGGCTTGAGGACTGCTGCTTTCTTGAGTCTACACATGGAGGAGAAATAGAGAGAAAGTCAGCTCTCTGGTGTGTCTTCTTATAAAGGTACTAATCTCATCATGAGAGCCGCACTCTTATAAAACTAATAACATCTCAAAAGACTAATTTCCAAGTACCTTCACATTGGAGGTTAGAGCTTTACTATGTGAATGTCATGGCAACACAATTCAGTTCACAGTCGTCATTGATATGTTAGGGTACAGAATCATTTTACTTACACTTCTCAGTCTTTCCTCCATTCCTAACTTAACCAAGAACCATTTCCATAGTCTTTGATAGATGAGAGAATAGAAATGTAGGAACCAGGGTATCTTGTTTCCTTATATATATAGTGTTCTGTTGATCCTCTCCAATTGCTTTTTGGAAAGGAATGCTGATGCCTATGGCCTGGGGGAACATGCACAGTCACTGCCTTGTATGCTGGGCATCTTTCCCTACGCGTATGGACATTCCCCCCAATTCTTCAGAATGTGACTTCTGTGAAAAGCAACCAGTGGTATTTTAGAAATCTCTGGGGGAAAAAAAAAGAAAACATAAAGTGAAGGGGCTCATTGGAAGACCTAAAATTATAAATACTGTAGAGATATGTATGGAAAATGAGATGGAGATAAGAAAGAAACAATGCACTAAGTTGCTTTTAGTGACAAACTTCTCATCTATTTCAGTGGGAACTGGAAAGTATGAGGCATAAGGTACTAGATTTGAATCTTGCCTCTGTCATGTATACTCTATATAACCCTGAGTCATTTCCTTTGTGTCTTTGAGCCTCACTGCTTTGCTTGCACAATAGATCTAAATTATATTCTGATAATTAAATAAGAAAATATGTAAATTCAATTTTACCTTTTACCTAATATAGTGTAAGCTGGCACCAAATATTTGTTCTTTCTTCATCGTATTCCATAAGGTTCCACAGGGTATAATTTTGTTAGACATTGTTTTTAGACATGGCTTCCATTTACTTTTGTTTACCTTTATTCGAAAGTATAAACAGTGAATTGTATACTATCATGGCCTGAATTAGACTGAAATAATGCAGTATGAGAAGATGGCTTGAATTTGGGCTCTGAAATCAGTTAGATTCAGCTCTGAATCCCAGTTCCATAACTTACTTTATTTGTAACCTTTGGCAAGTTTGACTCTCTAAGTCTCAGTTTCTTCATTTATAATATAAAGATAATAATTGTAGTACTTGTTCTTTGGCTATTGCTAAAATAAGACAAAATAATGTGTGTATAGTGTTTATCTAGATGTCTGACCAATAAAGTGAAAGAAGTGGAATATAGAAAGGGAGAACGAAGAGAGAAGATGAGCGTTTGAAAGTCATAGAAAACTTTAGAGTAAAATCATTTCCATGGCTTCAAACTTCCTTTGTCCCACTTCATTCCTAAGAAGTGGAGGCAGTGTGCCACAGGAGAAGGAACACGGGTTCAGGGGATTATATTCATTTTCTAGAGCTGCAATAACAAAGTATCATGGACTGAGTGTATTAAAACAATGGACTTTTAAAAATCTCACTACTTGTTTTGTCCTTGTGTGTCTGTCTCTGTGTCCCTTGTTGTCTTCTTATAAAGATACCAGTCATATTGCATTAATGGTCCACCCTACTCCATTATGACCTCATCTTAATTAATTAATCTAACTCATTTACAATGAATCTATTTATTTTCTTTTTTTTTTTTTTTCTTTTGAGGCAGAGTTTTGCTCTTGTTGTCCAGGCTGGAGTGCAATGGCACGATCTCAGCTCACTTCAACCTCCACCTCCCAGGTTGAAGTGACTCTCCTGCCTCAGCTTCCCGAGTAGCTGGGATTATAGGCATGAGCCACCGCACCCTGCCAATGAACCTATTTCCATATGAGTTCACATTCTCAGGCACTGGGGATTAGGACATCAACATCTGTTTTTGGGAAGCACAGTTTAACCCATAACAAGGGCCAAAATTCCTGGGTACAAATTGCATATCACCTTCATCAACCTCTAGCTGTGTTCATTGAGTCTAATTTTAACCAAATCTCCCTTCCTTCTTCTCTGAATTAGGAATTGTAATACCCATTTAACTGGTTTATTGTAAAGAGTAAATGAAATATTTGATATCTGTTGTTATGTATATCAGGTACCCCAAAACTTTGGTGAACAAATATACACATAATTATTCACCCATGGAAATCCATATGTGTATGTTTAGCAATATATTCTGATTATATAAAATGTAATTGAAAGTACTGGAATAAAAAAGGTTATTCTGGTTCAGAGAATTTTTTCATATTCTAGTTTTTGTCCAAGTGAATTGTTTTAGAAACTATATCAGAACTCTGTTCTGATCACATTGTTTCATAATTCTCAGTAGAAGAAAAAAACAAAAGTAAGCAAAATTAAAAATTCTACAAGCTCAATTTTGGAGTCGTAATACTCATACAGCTTGTTATCATTTTTAGTTGACAATTTAGCCCTATTCAAGTCCCCAGTAATTATTACAGTCCTCTTGGTTTGTGTAAAGGATGAGTGGTTTTCCTGTTATAGAGTGGTTATTTATTTGCTCTATTACTTAGAGAGACTTGTGGGTGTAGCAGTAAATTGAAATCAGAATGATAATTTAAAATGTCCTCTTTGTTGTTGATTCATCTTCTGCTTCCAATGAACTGTGACAAGCTCAGCAAACCCATTCATGCCTACTACACTTGTGTGTGTCCTCACAAGACATGAATGCCTCTGCATTCAGCTAGATGCTTATAAATTGTATCTCCATGTCACCCTTAAATGAGAAGGTAGGAACACAATATAGCTTAACATAAGAGCAGACTTGTACTAAATGCCTGAGTGAAGCTAAAATAGTAAAAACTCTGTCCTGTTTTCAACAAGATGTGTGCGCATTGTACATACAGCATTTTATTTTTAACAAAAGATCATTGATGAAAGTCTTTGCATTACAGAAAGTAAATAGCATAATTGAAGGAAAACAAACCTACCTGAAGTACTAACATCTATTTTGTCCCTTTGAGACACAACAAGAAAGTTCATGTGGCGGAGTCTTGGACCAATGAGAACTGGGAATCAATGCTAATTTTATAACAGGTCAAAATTTTAGGAATCAACTTTTTACAAAGATTCAAAATTAGCTTTTTTAATTCTCTTATTCTTATATAATGTAAGTCAAGATATTATTTAAAAATATTTCACACTGGACTTTCTCATTCATTTGCTTGCATTCCCTGTCTCTCTATGTGTATCTATATCATGTTTAGTAGTTCCTCTTTGACTTTTTAGGTCCACTGGTACTTTAATTTTGGAATTTTATATTCATTACTTCCTTAGGTTTCTCCTGCTATAGATAACAATCTCTTTCCTTAGCTTTTTAAAACTTATTATTTCTAAATGGATCTTTTCTCATTTTTCATACTCATCACCACACTTATAATTGCTTGTTTTCCATCTGTCTCCCTTCTTTCTTGCCTCTTGGGGCTTCTTAAAATCTCATCGGAAGCTCATCAATGAACCACACTATTAGGAATCAAAGTGGAGTGCTCATAGATAACTATTTACATCAAATAAAAGAAATATGGGAGATTATCAGGGCTTCTGGCTAATTCTGCTCTTTTCCAGGACAAAGACCCATAAATCATGTGCTAAGAAAGATTGTCTCATAGCTTCCCAGATACTGGGGATGGCTCTTAACAGAAAGACAGGAAACGGAGATTAAGAGGATAGGTTCCTCAGGTAAAAAAGTGCTTAGTGCATGGAGAACCATAAACTAGGGGGAATAGTATGAGCTAAGGCTATGGGGGAAGGGTATCTTGCAGGTCATTTCAGACTGGTTAGTACAATGGTGGAATCAAATTGAAGTATAATTGAAAGTTATTGAAATGGTTCAGATAGGACAATAGTATTAGCCAATTCATTATACGTTGGATTTTTCTGAGCACTATGAGGGTAATGAATGGAGAGGGATGGTGAGGATAGATGCTAAAAGGCGTATGGTCAAAGAAAGTTAGGGGTCGCTTCAGCAAGATGAGAGAAGAAAGTGCGAATATTTTGTAGGCATTAGTAACACAGTCCAAAAACTTCTACAAATCAGAAAGCAAAAGTATGAGGTTGGTGTTTCCAGGTTGTGTTTTTTTTTTTTTTTTTGAAGGACTGCTATTTTTGAAGAGAGAAATCCTTGGAAAAATAAGAAAGTTAAATTGGTTGTGATATAATTATGCTCTTTTAATATTAATATTCCCCAAGGTTTAGTGTCCTGTAGTAATTTGTGTTGGAGGGATATACTAACTACCAGATTATTTCTTATTTTAATATATACTTTATTATATTATTATATATTATATATACAATGTGTTATATTTTATACCAAACACCAGGTTTTTTTTGAAAGGACTACTATTTTGAAGAGAGAAATCCTCAGAAAAATAAGAAAGTTACATTGGCTGTGATACAGTTATGCTCTTTTAATATTAATATTCTCCAAGGCTTAGTGTCCTATAGTAATTTGGGATATACTATTCACCAGACTTCATCTGCATACCCAGTCCCTGGACCTTGCCACTTTACTAATTGCTGTGTTTATGTAATTTAGATTTGGTCACATAGTCTTACTGTCATAGTGTTTTGATCAAATTAAACTGTGATATAACATTAAATCATGATTGTAAGAAAGAGTTGTATTGAGTGTGCTTTACTGCTGGGTAGCTGCTTCCTGTGGAGCAGGGTGTGCACCATACACCCATATTTAATGACCTTGCATCCACACTGATGACCTCTTGTTGTGCCAATGAGATCTCCACCCCAGCCTCCATCTCTCTCTACTGCAGCTCCTCATGCACCTTTGCAAGTGCTTCTCTGGCTTCCACTGCCAGTACTGTCCTTAGTTTAACTCACCCCATCTTGATTCTAACAATGCTGAATGAACATTCCCTCTGTACTACTGCAATTTTGTTCTCCTGGAAGTATTGGTCTAAAGCATCCACCATAGGTTTTGAAATGCATCAAAGAGAAAAATGAGAATGCCCATCACAAAGCAGCCAGTATGTGAGATGTGGGATGCATACACATAGCTGGATTGACATGCACTGCACCAGAAGGTAAATCCTTTTTTCTGTTCATTCAAACAAACCATTTGGTTCTTTACAGGTGCACGCTCATTTCTTATCACTTTTGTTTAGTATGCCTCCTGCTATAGTTTGCCTTTTTTCCTTACTATCATTCCATTGGACACAGACCATAGTTCTTCATGAAAACCACAGACTGTTATTTATAAAGTCCTTTCCGGTGAAAATATTTCATTTCTTAGAACATTCCTATAAGGTACCCATTTATATCCCACTTGTGTCCTTCTTGGTTTTGTTTCCATGTTTTTCCTATCATTTGTTAGATCTTGATTAACTTAATAAAACATCAGTAGAAAGGTTTAGATATATCTTTTTTTTTCTCAGCTTCCTGACCTAGGATATTTCTGACTTATTTTCAAAGCCCTTTCTATGTTGTTTCTAAAAGGTTTCAAATTCAATATAATGCAATTAGCTGTTTCCCTGTCGTTATTTTTTAAAAGAATGGCAGGTATAAATCTTGAAGTCCATCAACATCAATGTTATCATTTCTATCCATTTGTCTAATTGCTATTGACCATGGAAAAGTAGTTTTTGATTGAGGTACAATGTAAAGTAATATTGATTATAGTAAATGAACTTTTCAGCAGTTGCTGAATCAATTAGGGAAAAAATATCTAGAGTTGCTTCTAATGTAACAAAGTCCAATTTTCATGTCACTGACTCTAGCCCTTGTTCCTTGCTTGGTTTAGGCCTAGATATTTAAAATAAATCCCTTCTCTTGTTTAATGTCAAAATCCCAGTGCCCTAAAAAGAAGGATAGTAAAAATAAGTCTGTACTCCTGCTGTTCGAATAGAACAGAAGGAAATGAGAACAAAACCAGATTTTACTTTTAATCCTTCAAATAAGAAGCTTTTCTGCATGCATTTAATATCAAAGCAATATACATTGCATTCTAGGTTAACAATCAAGAAATCCATATCAAGAAGATATCAGCAGTTTTCAGCTGCTATCACACAGGAAGGAGGCTCAGCTCTGATTTTTCTGAGATGACTGATAATGATAGCATTGTAGGTGGATGAAGCACCTTTCACCCTGAAATGCTTTATAGAAATCACTCGTGACAGCTGTGACTACTGATGCTTAGGCCTCTAGGGACTTATATGCAGCAACAGAAATGCCACATGGAGGGAAAATGGAGAGAGAAAAAAGAAAAGGCTACATTACAGGGATAACCTTATGGCTAAAGACCCATTCAGGAGCAGGGAGGACCTCTTCAGGTATACAGTACTCTCAAGATATGAAGATGGGGGTCTGAAGGTTTACAGCCTTGTGATCTGTTATTTTAATGTAACTATTGATATTCATGCTAGCCTTTGATCTCAGGGCCTCAGTGTCTCTGGGGTGTAAAAATTAGCAAGTTCAAATGTAATATTAGAATAGCTGTTATTCCATGTAATTTTTATTGAATTTTCATAGCAATCTCTGCTGTATCATAAATGGGTTGGATTATTTCTGTGCATATGGGTGCTCAATGTCTAGCAAATCTGTGTATCATTATTACCTAAAATTCATAGCTCACCTTTAATAAGGCATTGCAACTTACAATATTATATCATATGTTTTTTCATTTGAGCCCCCACCTTTCATAAGTGATAGGAAGGAACTTTTTTTGTTGTTGTTTTGTTTTTGTGTTATAGAAGGAGATATTAAGGCTTTCAGAATTTAACAGACTCGTACAAAACAGTGAAGGCACCAACTGATTATCTAACACCAGATCCACTAATGTCTTCCTCTAGACAATATTACTAAATGATGATTGAGGTTACATTTTTTTACATTTGTCAAGAAAATATTCTTAATAAAATATTCCTAATAAAACCTTCCACTCCTATGCCAATGATTCTGGAACTCCTAATCCACTAAATAGCCCTTCTTTGAGAGTACACATTTTCTTGGTAATCTATATACCTATGACTGTAGTCACTTCATTTGTTTTAGAGTTTAGAGGGTCTTTTTAGAGTTAAAATTCACGTTGTATATTTGAGTGATTCATACTGGTGTTAATGACCAGTTTTTTCTTATGCCAACATTAGCTAGGTATGCTTTTAGAAAAAAATACTGAATATGTCTGTTTTACAGATTGCTCAATGAATTTCACTCCTCTGGTTCCCAGACTAAAAGGACTGAACATCTTCATTACAAAACTTGATTGCTACTAATTTATTATAAGACAATAATTAGTGTAATTATATTATCCTCCTGAATAAATCAACTACTCATCTCCCACCCTGCCTTTCTGCAAATATAATACTTGCCACGGTTCTAATATGAGAGTGATCAAGACTTTTGCCAAGGTAATAAATAATGTAATCTTGAGCATATGGGGAAAATGAATTAAAATGAAAATTTTCCACTCACCCCTTATATATGGCTCTATAACATTCTTAAGATTGTTAAATCATGATTATAAGGAAGAGTTTTATTTGGTGTACTTTACTTCTGAGGAGCTGCCTCCTGAGAATGGTTGAGCAGGTTCTGCACTGTGCTCCCATATGTAATGACCTTGCATCCACACTGATGACAATAATTATTTAATTCAAACATTAAGTGCTTATTTTGTGCCTTTTTTCCTAAAAGTTAGGAACATCATTAAACCAGATGGCCTAGGTGTCTGCTTTCATAGAACAAGTATTTCAGCATATGTGTGTGTGTGTTGTGCATGTGTGCCAGAGGGATACACATAAACAAACAAGAAAGTATATCAGCTGTTTATGTGATATGAATAAAATAAAATGGTATGATGTGTAAGTAATTCAAGGACTCTTTTAGACTAAGTGGTCAAGAATTGTATTCCTGAAAATGTGACATTTAAGCTAAGATCTGAATGATAAGAAGTATACAAGCAAGCAATGTTCTGGAAAGGAGTATTTTAAGTAGAAGAAACAGGAAGTCCCAAGGCTGTATGAAGAAAATATGTGTGGCTGGAGTTTAGTAAACAAAGGAAAAGTGATACCAGATAAAGTCATAGAATTAAAGAGATGAAGAGCAAGTTGTGCAGTAACTAACTAACAAGATTAAAGAGTTAAGATTTTATTTTAAACACTGTATAAAGGGATAAGAGTGTTTTGAGCAGTGGAATGACATGATCTGACAGATGTTTTTTAAAAGATGCTCTGGTTATAGAGTGATAGAGGATACCCAGCAGGGACACCAGTTAATAGTTGCTTCTGTTTTCCAAGTGAGAAATAAAGATGGCATGGTTGAGGATGCTCTTCACGGCTGTGGTCAGGATATATTTTGAAGGTACAGACAATAGAATATGCTAATATCCTACATGTAGGATAGATATTTTATATATAAGAAAGTAAGGCATTAAAACCAACCCCTGTGTTTTTATCTTTTTTTTCTCCTTTTCTTTCTCTTTCTTTCTTTCTCTCTTTATTTCTTCTTTCTCTCTCTTTCTCTCTCCTTCCTTTCTTCCTTCCTTCTCTCTTTTTTTCTTTTTTTGAGACAGAGTCTCACTCTGTCACCAGGGCTTGAGTGCAATGGCATGATCATGGCTCACCACAACCTCTGCCTCCTGGATTCAAGCAACTCTCCTGCCTCAACCTCCCAAGTAGCTGGGATTACAGGCAGGTGCCACCACACCCGTCTAATTTTTGTACTTTTAGTAGAGGCGGGATTTCTCCATGTTAGCCAGTCTCAAACTCCTGATCTCAGATGATCCACCCGCCTCAGTCTCCCAAAGTGCTCGGATTACAGGCATGAGCCACTGCACCCAGCACCCTTTGTTTTTATCTTAGCACCTAAAAAAACTTTGTTGTCATTTACTGACATGGAAAAGTCCAGTGTACAAGCAGGTTTGTGGTGTTGAATGAGTAGAATACAGAGTTATTTTCTAGATATACTAAGCCTAATATGCTGTTTTTAGATACATACTCAAGTGAGTTGCTGAGTAAGCTGTTTGGTAAGCATATTTGGGGCTCAAGGGGTGATTGAGGCTATAATTAATTTTTTTCAGTATTTGATTAATATATATTAAACATTCAATGGAAACTTATTGAACATCTATTGAGGTCAGGCGCTATACTAGTAATTAAAACACGGAGAAATATCTGTTCTTAGTCTGATTGTAGTAACAACAGAAAATCTGAACACAATATTTTGTGTTATGATATAGATATGTAAAGGATGCTATGGGTATCATGAAGTTTAGAAGAGATCATGAATAAACTGAGCCTTTAGAAAAAAGTGAGAGCCAGTTGAAGCAGGCAGGATAAAGATATTTTAGGTGCAGTCATATGGAGGTAAATGAGAGCTTAACTTTACCATGTGATTTTAGCATAGGTGACATGTGGTAAGGCCTTGGATATTACACTGTTTAAATTTTCTTTTAAAGCTAATGGGAAACAGGGAAGGATTACAATCAGATTTTGGTTTTAGAAAGAATTCTCTAACAGCAGCTTGGAGAATAGATTAGAGGAGGATAGTACTGAAGACTGGTTAATCATTGCATTCATTTTCTGTTAATGGATGAGAAATACTACTAATGCACAAGGGACTTAAACAAAACCCATGTATTAGCTCACAGTTCTGCAAGTAAGAAATTGCAATGGGTTTTGCCGGTGTATTAGTCTGTTTTCATGCTGCCAATAAAGACATACCTGAAACTGAGCAATTTACAAAAGAAAGAGGCTTAATTGGACTCACAGCTCCACATAGCTGGGGAGGCCTCACAATCATGGTGGAAGGCAAAGAGGAGCAAGTCACACCTTACATGAATGGCAGCAGGCAAAAAAAATAGCTTGTGCAGAGAAACTCCACCTTATAAAACCATCAGATCTCGTGAGACTATCATGAGAACAGCACAGGAAAGATCTGCCCCCATGTTTCAATTACCTCTCACAACACGTGGGAATTCAAGACAAGATTTGGCTGGAGACACCGACAAACCGTAACAGCTGGATTCATTGTTTAAGGTCCCACAAGGTTGACAGCAAGGTTTGGCTGGGAAATACTTTTATTTGGAAACTCTGAGACCTGTCCTAAGCTGCATCTCACTGAGGAGCATCATCAGAAGCTTAACACTGTGGAAGGAAAAACTATGTCACTAAAATAATGAGTCATGAAAAAATAATTAAGCAAACAAAAATAATAAGCCTCAGGGAGAGGTAATGCCCAGAGTTGTCAAAATAATATATTTTAGGCAGGGTGTAGTGGCTCACTCCTATAATCCTAGCACTTTGGGAGGCTGAGGCAGGTGGCTCATAGGCAGATCATTTGAGGTCAGGAGTTCGAGAAGAGCCTTGCCAACATGGTGAAATCTCATCTCTATTAAAAACACAAAAATTAGCTGGCCATGTTGGTGGGCACCTGTAATCTCAGCTACTCATGAGGCTGAAGTGGGAGAATTGCTTGAACCCAGGAGGCGAAGGTTGCAGTGAGCCGAGATCCACCACTGCACTCCAGCCTGGGTGACAGAGCTAGGCTCTGCCTCAAAAACAAAAACAAAATATGTACATATATATGTGTATACATATATATACATACACACACACATATATGTGTATATATACACATATATATATAATACACACATATATATAGAGAGAGTCTGGTTTCCAAAAACAAAAATTATGAGCTATGCAACTATAAAACTATGACCTATATACGAGAACAAAAAAAAAAAAAAGCGTGCAACAGAAACTGCCTATGAAAGTGACCAAAAGTTGGATTTAAAAGAAAAAAAGACAACAAAAGTAGCAATTATAAATATGTTTAAATAACTAAAGGAAACCATTATTGAACAAGTCAAGGAAGATATAATAGGTGGGAGCAAAGTTGTATTAGGCTGAGGAAATGACTCCAGATGGCAACTTTAAAATCCACAAGAAGTAATGAAGATAATTAGAAATCTTAAATAAGAATGTTTACATATAAAAATCTCTAACTTGTAGTTCTTACTAAGTTTTTTTTTAATTTTCTCTTTCCTCCTCTCAGCTTCTTTGAGACATAAAATTATACACAGTAATAATTATAACAATACATTGTCGGATCTGTACCATTATTAGATATAATGTGTGTAACAATAATACCATAGAAGTAAGAAAATGCATAGAAATATATAGCAGTAATATTTATATGTCTTCATGGAAATAAGGTAGTGTAAACCTGAAACTGGTTCTGATAAGTTATGATGTATGTGGGAAGTTATAGAATATCTACAAAGAAGCTACTTTTAAAATAAAGAGAGAGTAAATTTTTTAAAACTACTATAGAAATTTAGTGCCTAATTAGAAATTATTTGCTTAAGGAAAAGGAAAGCAATAGGGGGAAGAGGAACAAAATAGATATGAAAGACATGTAAAGCAATAATTAAAATGGCAGTTGTAAATCAAACTATGTAAAAAATAACAAGTGTGAATGGATTAAACAATTCAATTAAAAGGCAGAGTTCATCAGATTTGATTTAAAAAACTATATACTATTTACAGGAGACACACTTTAGATTCAAAGATATAAGTAAAAGGATAGAAAAAATTTTATCATGCAAAAAGTAATTACAGATAGCTATCGCAACTACAATAGTATAAATCAAAATAGACTTTAAAACAAAAAGTCACTAGAGATAAATATTATCCTTTTATAATGATAAAAGGATAAAGTGATCAGGAAGGTATAACAATTGAAAACATGCATGTATTGAAGAATGAATAATCAAAATACATAAAGCAAATACGTTACCAAAGTAAACGGAAAAATGGGAAATTTACCATAATATTTAGACTTTAATACATTACTTTCATTAATGGATAGAACAACTGCCCTAAATATCAACAAGGAAATTGAAGATTAAAACAGCAACATGAATTTACTACACTTAATGATGTCTTTAGAACACTCTACCCAATAAAAATCAGAAAAGGAAAGAAAGAAAAAGCTCAATAAGTTTAAAATAATAGTAATAATACAAAGTATGCTCTCCATTCACAACATAATGAAATTAGAAATCAATAACAGAAAAAGATTTTGGAAACTCACAAATATGTGGAAATTAAATAACAGACCCCTAAATAGCCAATGAGTCAAAGAAAAAAGTCAAAAGGGAAATCAAAATACTCTTAATGAAAATAAAGATGCAATACAGCAAAATGTGTAGAGTGCAGCTAAATAGGTGCTTAGAGGTAAATTTACAGTTCTACATGCCTTTCCTAAGAAAGAGGAAATATTTCAAATTAATAACCCAACCTTCAACTTCAAGACATTGGAAAAAGAGGAGCAAAAAAACCCTACAGCAAGCAAAAAGAAGGAAATGGTAAGAACTAATGTGGAAATAAAGTGAAGAATATTAAAAATTAAATAGACAAAATCAGTGAACCTACACTCTTGTTCTTTGAAAACATGAACAAAATGGACAAACCTTGAGAAGTGGGAGGTGGGGAGGATAAAAAAGCATGTAAAACTAATGGAATCATAAATGAAAGATGGGACATTATCGAAAACTACATAGAAATAAAAGCAATAATAAAGTAATATTTTGAACAACTGCATGGCAATAAATTAGATGACTTAGATTAAATACACAAATACCACAAAATAAACAAATATTCAAAATGACTTTTGAAGAAGTAGGCAATATAGAATATAAGTGATGTAGAATGTAGGATAGACCAAGAACAAGTATTCAAAAGCTGCCAACAAAGAAAAGCTCTGGACTTAGATGGCTTCACCTGTGAACCCTATCAAACATTTAAAGAATTAAAATCAATTCTTCACAAACTTTTCCAAGAATATAAGAGGAGAAACTCTTCTCAACGCATTCTATGAAGTCAGTATTATTCTGATACCAAAACCAGAGAAAAACAAACATCTAAAGAAAAAAAAAAAAAGCTACAGACCACCATTGTTTATAAATATGAACACAAAAATACTCAAGGAAATATAGTCAAATTAATTCCAGAAACATATAAAACAATTATTATTCCTGACAAAGTGGGATTTATCCCTGGAATGCAAAGTAGATTTAACATTCAAAAATCAATTAATGTAATACACTATAACAACAGAATAAAGAACAGACACGATATGATCATCTTAATAGACATAATAAATTTAATAATATGTAATACAATTTTATGGTAAAAACATTCAACATATTATAAATTAAAGGGAACTTCCTCAACCTGATAAAAGTCATATAAGAAAAACTCATAGACAATATTATACTTAATGGTGAAAGACTGCATGCTTTCTCCCCAAAATCGGATGACATAATCTTGTATGCAGAAAAATATTAAGGAACGCACTACAAATATATTAGAAGTAATAAACAAGTTCATCAAGATTACAGTGTACAAAATCAGCATGTGAAAATCAATTATATATTTATACACATGCAATGAGCAATCTGGAAATGGAATTGAGGAAACAATAGAATAAAATGCTTAGGGATAAATTTTATGAAAAAAGTGCAAACTTACTCTGAAAACTACAAAACATTTTTGAAAGAAATTAAAGAAGATCTAAATAAATAAAGAAAATATTCCATGTTCATGATGGAAAGACTCCATATTGTCAAAATAGAAGATTTCATATTGTCAAAATGGCAATACTTCTCATATTGACCTACTTATTCAATGAGATCTCTGTCAAAACAAGAGATATATGATAAAAGTGTTCTAAATTTTATTGAGGTAATGGTGAATGCCTCTGAGTACACTAAAAAAATTGAATTATCCGCTTTACATGGGTAAGTTGTATGGCATATTAATTATATCTGAATGAAGCTGTTTAAAATGGAAACTTAACAAAGAAAGGGGGGAAAGAGTTAACACTGATTCCCATAAATGCTTAGTTCTAATATTTAAAATTATAGAGAAATTTACATTTTAAAAGTAATAATCTCTAAAAAATAGCAGAACATCAACAATTTGATTAAGCTATTCCTTCTCTTGCAATGTTGCTTTGAACATGTTCACTATTTTGATATTCTATTTTGAGTCACCTCCAGGTTATCACACTAAAGAGATGGTGCCCCAGAGTGAATTTATGGCCCAGGATGGAGTGTTTCTCTCTCTTCCCTTGTCCTAGTCTTCTTCTACAGATACATTCAAATAGCTTGGTAAATCCTGCTTTCCTCTCTAAATGCTCACAGAACACTCTTTCATCGGTGAGTTCTAAACTGTGGACCGGAATGGATATCAAACTCACTTTTAATAATTTCAACAATTTACCTTTTTCTACTCCTTGAAATTGTGTTACCTCAACTTCATTCTCTCCCAGTCATGACGATGCATTTTCAAAGTTTCCTGCTCATATTTTAGGGATCTCAGTACTTTGAGCTCAACTCCTTACTTCTCTTAGACTCCAATTTCCTCTTAATGATGTTTCTTGTATATCTATCTATCTATCTATCTATCTATCTATCTATCTATCTATTATCTATCTATCTATTATCTATCTATCTATCTATCTATCTATCTACCTATCTATCTTGAAGCTCACCCTGTTTTGAAGCCAAAGAGGGGTTGACAAATTTGTCCAGATAGCTTTCATTCATTCATTATCACTGTGCCATCAATACCAAGCTAAAAGTCTATCTTTTATCTTTTCCTTTAGAAAATGTCTTTCAAAACTTCTTTTTTTTTTTCAAAGTTGAATTTAACTTTATTTTATTTTATTTTTTGAGACAAGGTCTTACTCTGTTGCCCAGGCTGGAATGCAGTGGCTTGATCATAGCTCCCAGCAGCCTCAAACTCCTGAGCTCAAGCTATATTCCTGCTTCAACCTCTCGAGTAGCTGGGACTACAGGTGTGTGCCTCTAGGCCTGGCTAACTTTTTCAAAATTTTTAAATTTCTAATTCTGGTGGGTACAGAGTAGGTGTAAATATTTACCAGGTACATGAGATGTTTTGATACAGGCACACGATGTGAAATAATCAGATGATGGAGAACAGGGTATCCATCTCTCCAAGCATTTATCCTTTGTGTTACATACAATTCAATCACTGGCTAATTATATTCTTTTTCGTGGAGACAAGGTCTTTGTCGCCCAGGCTAGTCTTGAACTCCTTTGCTCCAGCAAACCCCCTGCCTTGGTCTTCCAAAGTGCTGGAATTACAGGCATGAGGCACTGCGCCCAGCATTAGCTTTTATTTTTTTTCTTTTTCTTTTTTAATATTAATTCACAGGGTGCCCTTTCTGTCATATACCATTTTATAATGATAAATTATTTTCAGCATATTAGTTTGAAAATTGTATTTCTCCAAAAAGTTTCTGTATGATTTCCTCGTTTTTTTGTTGTCTAAGATCTGAATTTTATCAGACTAGCTTGTTCCATAGCAAGTCATTCTTTTACTGATCTTTGGCTATCTAATGAGTAATCAAAATACTAGATGATACTGATTTAAAGTTTACTAAGTGTCAATTTCTTTCCATCAGTTTGATATGGATTATCATATTTAACCATTACAACAACAATATGCAGGAGGTATCCTCTTTAGATGAGGAAACTAAAGCACAGAGGGTGGCATAACTCACCTAATCTTATCTGGCAGGAGAGTGGTGGAGTTAGAATTGAATTCTGAAAGTCTGACCTTAGAGATTGTTATCTTGATCATTGTTATAGTCTTCCTTCAGCCCCCTGACCTCTGTCCTTGGTTCCCGGATGTCCCAGGAGTTCTGTGAATTTTTTTGTCTGTTTGATATTTTTATATGTGCACAGGATCAAGTACCTTCTTTTCTTAGTATTCATTGCACTGGATAACCTTTTGTGTCTGCTCCATCCTCATCACACGAGCTTACTCTAGGATATGTTAAAACAAATATAGATGAGGTTTAGAAGTAGAAAGATTTGGTGTGTATATGTTTTATACCACTTGTTATGTTATGTAGGTGTCAGTTAAGTTTTGAAAGGTATGCTGAATACCGTGGGAAAGAACGTTTCTAGTAAAAGGAGCAGCCCACGCAAAGGCATTGCTAGTGGTTTGGTAGGTAAGAGGACAGAGCACCTGGGAGTTGGGCAGAAGTGAGGCTAGAGAGGAGGAAGTAGAGGGGAGAAAGATCATGATAGGGTGGTAAGTTATGTGAAAGAGTTTATGATGTTGGTCGGGCACGGTGGCTCACGACTGTAATCCTAGCACTTTGGGAGGCCAAGGCAGGTGGATCACTAGGTCAAGAGATCGAGACCATCCTAGCAAACATGGTGAAATGCCATCTCTACTAAAAATACAAAAATTAGCTGGGCATGGGGGCGCATGCCTGTAATCCCAGCTACTCAGGAGGCTGAGGCAGGAGAATAGCTTGAACCCGGGAAGCAGAGGTTGCAGTGAGCTGAGATCATGCCACTGCACTCCAGCCTGGTGACAGAGCAAGACTCCGTCTCTAAAAAAAAAAAAAAAGAGTTTGTGATGTTATCTTTAAGTTTTTGTGAGGGGAATAATCAAATCATTAAAATTTTAGAATTAATTTAAAATCAAATAATAAAAACTATGCTACTTTAACTTTTGTGTAAAAAAGATATGCAGCAAATGTGGCTAAATGTTAGCATTTTTTATATTTGCTTGCTAGCAAAAATAACTATTTATAAGTAAATATATGGATTAATATTACATATATTTTAATAGTTTATAATGAAAATAGTAAAAATAATAATAAGCACTACCATGGTGGAAGTGAGGGGGAAAATTGTGAATCTAAAGCCCAGAAGAGACTAGAAGAGAGAGAGATCTTGGTAATAAGAGGGAAAAGAAGGAAGGAAGGAGAGAAAGAGAGGAAGAAAGAGAGAGAGGGCA
The DNA here is from genome assembly GCF_003255815.1 of Theropithecus gelada. Classification (NCBI taxonomy): domain Eukaryota; kingdom Metazoa; phylum Chordata; class Mammalia; order Primates; family Cercopithecidae; genus Theropithecus; species Theropithecus gelada. The sequence continues at coordinate 33,589,446 of NC_037676.1, read as the reverse complement.
GGAGGAAGAAAGGAAAAAGGAAGGAATGAAAGAAGAAAGGAAGGAAGGAAGGAAGAAAGGAAGAAAGGAAGGAAAGAAAGATAGAAGGGTGTTTAAAGAGAAAAAATAAAATGAGATGTCAAATATTCAGATCAGTATGTATGGGTTAAAGGTCAAAGTTGGCATCTTTCTCATTCAGAATCTAAATTTCAGATAGTAGCTAAAGATGTGGGAGTATATGATATGGCCAAGGAAGACAGTGTAGAATAAGAGGAGGAAAGGGAGCACGAAGTGTCTAACTGTGGAAAATATCACATTTAAGTGGCAAGAAGAAGCAGATACACTCAGCTTAGAGTATTTGAGAAGGTTTTTTTTTTTTTCATGATTGTATAGTTGACCTAATTTTGGGAGTGAAGACCTTATACCTGTACCTTAAACCATTCAGCCTCTTGGTAGTGAGCCAAAATGTGTTCTCTCAAGTATACCTGAGTTATGTGCTGTTTCCTTTCCACCTGGAGGCTGACCCAGATTGTGTCTGAAAGTGACCCTGCACTTGTTTATTGCCTGTTCTACATTACTCATCCCTGATTTTTAAGATGCAATATTCCTGCTAAGTTTCGTTGAAGTAAGGTACAATTCCGAGATTTTTTTTATTCATCATTCCAGTATATTTGCCGATTTTCCTGCCCCCATTTTAGTTATATTAAATAAAGTCTGAAGATATTTTTAGTCGATTACTGGGAAGAATTCATCTACTTGCTTCTATTTGCTTAGGATTAGAACTTCTTGATTGCAATATGAAGATTGATAAAGTGACAAGCAACTTTGTCTACTACACTATATTGTTTACTGCAGCAATATAACAACTGAAATTAAAAACCATGCTCATTTGAGTCCTCCCAGTTATTCCAGATACAAATCAGGTAAGTGAACTTGGAGTGTCCTTGAGATTCTATTTATTTTTTTATTTTTTTATTTTCTTATTTTTAGTATTATTATTCTTATACTTTAAGTTCTAGGGTACATGTGCATAACATGCAGGTTTGTTACATATGTATACTTGTGCCTTGTTGGTGTGCTGCACCCATCAACTTGTCATTTACATCAGGTATAACTCCCAATGCAATCCCTCCCCCCTCCCCATGATAGGCCCCGGTGTGTGATGTTCCCCTTCCTGACTCGAAGTGATCTCATTGTTCAGTTCCCACCTATGAGTGAGAACATGCGGTGTTTGGTTTTCTCTTCTTGTGATAGTTTGCTGAGAATGATGGTTTCCAGCTGCATCCATGTCCCTACAAAGGACGCAAACTCATCCTTTTTTATGGTTGCATAGTATTCCATGGTGTATATGTGCCACATTTTCTTAATCCAGTCTGTCACTGATGGACATTTGGGTTGATTCCAAGCCTTTGCTATTGTGAATAGTGCCGCAATAAACATACGTGTGCATGTGTCTTTATAGCAGCATGATTTATAATCCTTTGGGCATATACCCAGTAATGGGATGGCTGGGTCATATGGTACATCTAGTTCTAGATCCTTGAGGAATCGCCATACTGTTTTCCATAATGGTTGAACTAGTTTACAATCCCACCAACAGTGTAAAAGTGTTCCTATTTCTCCACATCCTCTCCAGCACCTGTTGTTTCCTGACTTTTTAATGATTGGCATTCTAACTGGTGTGAGATGGTATCTCATTGTGGTTTTGATTTGCATTTCTCTGATGGCCAGTGATGATAAGCATTTTTTCATGTGTCTGTTGGCTGTATGAATGTCTTCTTTTGAGAAATGTCTGTTCATATCCTTTGCCCACTTTTTGATGGGGTTGTTTGTTTTTTTCTTGTAAATTTGACTGAGTTCTTTGTAGGTTCTGGATATTACCCCTTTGTCAGATGAGTAGATTGCAAACATTTTCTCCCATTCTGTAGGTTTACTCTGATGGTAGTTTCTTTTGCTGTGCAGAAGCTCTTTAGTTTAATGAGATCCCATTTGTCAATTTTGGCTTTTGTTGCCATTGCTTTTGGTGTTTTAGACATGAAGTCCTTGCCCATGCCTATGTCCTGAATGGTACTACCTAGGTTTTCTTCTAGGGTTTTTATGGTATTAGGTCTAACATTTAAGTCTCTAATCCATCTTGAATTAATTTTCGTATAAGGAGTAAGGAAAGGATCCAGTTTCAGCTTTCTACTTATGGCTAGCCAATTTTCCCAGCACCATTTATTAAATAGGGAATCCTTTCCCCATTTCTTGTTTCTCTCAGGTTTGTCAAAGATCAGATGGCTGTAGGTGTGTGGTATTATTTCTGAGGACTCTGTTCTGTTCCATTGCTCTATATCTCTGTTTTGGTACCAGTACCATGCTGTTTTGGATACTGTAGCCTTGTAGTATAGTTTGAAGTCAGGGAGCATGATGCCTCCAGCTTTGTTCTTTTGACTTAGGATTGTCTTGGAGATGCGGGCTCTTTTTTGGTTCCATATGAACTTTAAAGCAGTTTTTTCCAATTCTGTGAAGAAAGTCATTGGTAGCTTGATGGGGATGGCATTGAATCTATAAATTACCTTGGGCAGTATGGCCATTTTCATGATACTGATTCTTCCTATCCATGAGCATTGTATGTTCTTCCATTTGTTTGTGTCCTCTTTTATTTCATTGAGCAGTGGTTTGTAGTTCTCCTTGAAGAGGTCCTTTACATCCGTTGTAAGTTGGATTCCTAGGTATTTTATTCTCTTTGAAGCAATTGTGAATGGAAGTTCATTCATGATTTAGCTCTCCGTTTGTCTGTTACTGGTGTATAAGAATGCTTGTGATTTTTGCACATTAATTTTGTATCCTGAGACTTTGCTGAAGTTGTTTATCAGCTTAAGGAGATTTTGGGCTGAGACAATGGGGTTTTCTAAATATACAATCATGTCATCTGCAAACAGGGACAATTTGACTTCTTCTTTTCCTAAGTGAATACCCTTGATTTCTTTCTCTTGCCTGATTGCCCTAGCCAGAACTTCCAACACTATGTTGAATAGGAGTGGTGAGAGAGGGCATCCCTGTCTTGTGCCACTTTTCAAAGGGAATTTTTCCAGTTTTTGCCCATTCAGTATGATATTGGCTGTGGGTTTGTCATATATAGCTCTTATTATTTTGAAGTACATTCCATCAATACCGAATTTATTGAGCATTTTTAGCGTGAAGGGCTGTTGAATTTTGTCAAAAGCCTTTTCTGCATCTATTGAGATAATCATGTGGTTCTTGTCTTTGGTTCTGTTTATATGCTGGATTACGTTTATTGATTTGCAAATGTTGAACCAGCCTTGCATCCCAGGGATGAAGCCCACTTGATCATGGTGGATAAGCTTTTTGATATGCTGCTGAATCCGGTTTGCCAGTATTTTATTGAGGATTTTTGCATCGATGTTCATCAGGGATATTGGTGTAAAATTCTCTTTTTTTGTTGTGTCTTTGCCAGGCTTTGGTATCAGGATGATGTTGGCCTCATAAAATGAGTTAGGGAGGATTCCTTCTTTTTCTACTGACTGGAAAAGTTTCAGAAGGAATGGTACCAGCTCCTCCTTGTACCTCTGGTAGAATTCAGCTGTGAATCCATCTGGTCCTGGAGTTTTTTTGGTTGGTAGGCTATTAATTATTGCCTCAATTTCAGAGCCTGCTATTGGTCTCTTCAGGGATTCAACTTCTTCCTGGTTTAGTCTTGGAGGAGTGTAAGTGTCCAGGAAATTATCCATTTCTTCTAGATTTTCTAGTTTATTTGCAAAGAGGTGTTTATAGTATTCTCTGATGGTAGTTTGTATTTCTGTGGGGTCGGTGGTGATATCCCCTTTATCATTTTTTATTGTGTCTATTTGATTCTTCTCTCTTTTCTTCTTTATTAGTCTTGCTAGTGGTCTGTCTATTTTGTTGATCTTTTCAAAAAACCAACTCCTGGATTCATTGATTTTTTGGAGGGTTTTTTGTGTCTCTATCCCCTTCATTTCTGCTCTGATCTTTGTTATTTCTTGCCTTCTGTTAGCTTTTGAATGTGTTAGCTCTTGCTTCCCTAGTTCTTTTAATTGTGATGTTAGAGTGTCAATTTTAGATCTTTCCAGCTTTCTCTTGTGGGCATTTAGTGCTATAAATTTCCCTCTACACACTGCTTTAAATGTGTTCCAGAGATTCTGGTATGTTGTATCTTTGTTCTCATTGGTTTCAAAGAACATCTTTGCTTCTGCCTTCATTTCATTATGTACCCAGTAGTCATTCAGGAGCAGGTTGTTCAGTTTCCATGTAGTTGAGAGGTTTTGATTGAGTTTCTTAGTCCTGAGTTCTAGTTTGATTGCACTGTGGTCTGAGAGACAGTTTGTTATAATTTCTGTTCTTGTACATTTGTTGAGGAGTGCTTTACTTCCAATTATGTGGTCAATTTTGGAATAAGTGCGATGTGGTGCTGAGAAGAATGTATATTCTGTTGATTTGGGGTGGAGAGTTCTATAGATGCCTATTAGGCCTGCTTGCTGCAGAGATGAGTTCAATTCCTGGATATCCTTGTTAACTTTCTGTCTTGTTGATCTGTCTAATGTTGACAGTGGAGTGTTGAAGTCTCCCATTATTATTGTATGGGAGTCTAAGTCTCTTTGTAAGTCTCTAAGGACTTGCTTTATGAATCTGGGTGCTCCTGTATTGGGTGCATATATATTTAGGATAGTTAGCTCTTCCTATTGAATTGATCCCTTTACCATTATGTAATGGCCTTCTTTGTCTCTTTTGATCTTTGATGGTTTAAAGTTTGTTTTATCAGAGACTAGTATTGCAACCCCTGCTTTTTTTTGTTCTCCATTTGCTTGGTAAATCTTCCTCCATCCCTTTATTTTGAGTCTATGTATGTCTCTGCATGTGAGATGGGTCTCCTGAATACAGCAGACTGATGAGTCTTGACTCTTTACCCAGTTTGCCAGTCTGTGTCTTTTAATTGGAGCATTTAGTCCATTTACATTTAAGGTTAATATTGTTATGTGTGAACTTGATCCTGCCATTATGATATTAACTGGTTATTTTGCTCGTTAGTTGATGCAGTTTCTTCCTAGCCTCGATGGTCTTTACATTTTGGCATGTTTTTGCAATGGCTGGTACCGATTGTTCCTTTCCATGTTTAGTGCTTCCTTCAGGGTCTCTTGTAAGGCAGGCCTGGTGGTGACAAAATCTCTAAGCATTTGTTTATCTGTAAAGGATTTTATTTCTCCTTCACTTATGAAACTTAGTTTGGCTGGATATGAAATTCTGGGTTTAAAATTCTTTTCTTTAAGAATGTTGAATATTGGCCCCCACTCTCTTCTGCCTTGTAGAGTTTCTGTCGAGAGATCATCTGTTAGTCTGATGGGCTTCCCTTTGTGGGTAACCTGATCTTTCTCTCTGGCCGCCGTTAACATTTTTTCCTTCATTTCAACTTTGGTGAATCTGGCAATTATGTGTCTTGGAGTTGCTCTTCTCTAGGAGTATCTTTGTGGCGTTCTCTGTATTTCCTGAATTTGAATGTCGGCCTGCCCTACTAGGTTGGGGAAGTTCTCCTGGATGATATCCTGAAGAGTGTTTTCCAACTAGGTTCCATTTTCCCCCTCACTTTCAGGCACCCCAATCAGACGTAGATTTGGTCTTTTAACATAATCCCATACTTCTTGCAGTCTTTGTTCATTTCTCTTTCTTCTTTTTTCTTTTGGTTTCTCTTCTCACTTCATTTCATTCATTTGATCCTGAATCACTGATACTCTTTCTTCCAGTTGATCGAGTCAGTTACTGAAGCTTGTGCATTTGTCACGTATTTCTCGTGTCATGGTTTTCATCTCTCATTTCATTTATGACCTTCTCTGCATTAATTAGTCTAGCTATCAATTCTTCCACTCTTTTTTCAAGATTTTTAGTTTCTTTGCGCTGGGTACATAATTCCTCCTTTAGCTCTGCGAAGTTTGATGGACTGAAGCCTCCTTCTCTCATCTCGTCAAAGTCATTCTCCATCCAGCTTTGATCCATTGCTGGCGATGAGCTGCGCTCCTTTGCAGAGGTAGATGGGCTCTTATTTTTTGAATTTCCAGCTTTTCTGCCCTGCTTTTTCCCCATCTTTGTGGTTTTATCTGCCTCTGGTCTTTGATGATGGTGACGTACTGATGGGGTTTTGGTGTAGGTGTCCTTCCTGTTTGATAGTTTTCCTTCTAACAGTCAGGACCCTCAGCTGTAGGTCTGTTGGAGATTGCTTGAGGTCCACTCCAGACCCTGTTTGCCTGGGTATCAGCAGCAGAGGCTGCAGAAGATAGGATATTGCTGAACAGCGAGTGTACCTGTCTGATTCTTACTTTGGAAGCTTCCTCTCAGGGGTGTACTCCACCCTGTGAGTTGTGGGGTGTCAGACTGCCCTAGTAGGGATATTTCCCAGTTAGGCTACTCAGGGGTCAGGGACCCACTTGAGCAGGCATTCTGTCCCTTCTCAGATCTCAACCTCCGTGTTGGGAGATCCACTACTCTCTTCAAAGCTATCAGACAGAGTCGTTTGCGTCTGCAGAGGTTTCTGCTGCTTTGTTGTTGTTGTTGTTGTTGTTGTTGTTGTTGTTTAGCTATGCCCTGTCCCCAGCGGTGGAGTCTACAGAGACAGGCAGGTATCCTTGAGCTGCTGTGAGCTCCACCCAGTTGGAGCTTCCCAGCGGCTTTGTTTACCTACTTAAGCCTCAACAATGGTGGGCGCCCCTCTCCCAGCCTCCCTGCTGCCTTGCGGTTAGGTAACAGACTGCTGTGCTAGCAATGAATGAGGCTCCGTGGGCGTGGGACCCTCCCGGCCAGGTGTGAGATATAATCTCCTGGTGTGCCTGTTTGCTTAAAGCGAAGTATTGGGGTGGGAGTTACCCGATTTTCCAGGTGTTGTGTGTCTCAGTTCCCCTGGCTAGGAAAAGGGATTCCCTTCCCCCTTGCACTTCCCAGGTGAGGCGATGCCTCCCCCTGCTTCAGCTCTTGCTGGTCGGGCTGCAGCAGCTGACCAGCACCGATCGTCCAGCACTCCCTAGTGAGATGACCCCAGTACCTCAGTTGAAAATGCAGAAATCACCCGTCTTCTGTGTCGCTGGCGCTGGGAGTTGGAGACTGGAGCTGTTCCTATCTGGCCATCTTGCTCCGCCCCCCCAAGATTCTTTACTGGTGACCTTAGTACTGAGCATAAAGCTTGGTACTGCAGGAGCACTGCAGCCATATTATTGTCTCTGTGTTTTAACTCTTTGTATTTATTGCCAGCACTGAACAACTGCCAGGTTGTTTCATTCGTTAATTGTTCTACAGTGTTATTGTCGCTATTGCTTTCTATAAACGTATTAATTGTTGAATGTATATAGACCATCTTTCAACAGTTAGTATAAGGTCTTCTTTAGGGGTGAAAGCATGTTTCATACTCCTCTTGAAAGCGACAGTTTTTGGCATAATGCCAAATATTGGCATTGTACTCAACAAAACCTTTTGATTTATCAATTAATGTACTGATTACTTACTATCATTCTTATAAAACCATGGTAGGTAAAATAGAAATACTAATGATGCCTTTGCCTTTTATATGATTGCTGTGAGGATCAAGTCAGGTGTGAGAGGGGAAGTTACTCCACTAATGTTACGAAGACCTATTGGGTCATTAAGAGAAATTCCGTTGAAATTGTTTATTTTACAGGATATGCTTTTTTGCCTCCTGCTTTAGAATTTCATCAAAACAAAGAAAACAAACAAATCCTGAATATACACTGAATGGTTTGACTCTAGTTACAGATTTTTAAAGTTTTGCTCCAAACCTGGGCTGACTCCAATTCTAAAGACAACTGAGCAGGCTAGTTGGGAAATTCTTACATAACTTATAAAATAGAGACCCTAAAGGGTTTTTTCGCATAATAGAATAGAATAGAATAGAATAGAAAAATACTTTTGATGTGTTGTTAGGGTTTAATCCCTTCCTCTTTGTCACCATTAATGAAGAGAATACTCCTCTAAGATCAAAGCAAGGATTTTGACCTGTGTTTCCCAAACGCTGTGCAGTGGTACTCCATACCATGTCATGGCACCTTCCTTTCAATGACATATCTTGTGAAGTTGAGTTTGTAGCAGGTTTGATAAAAAGCAAATATGGGATGAAAATTGGAGTGGAACAGGAAATGAAGATGGCTGTATGCAATCTGATTCTAAGGTTTGAGAAGTCGTGCAGTGCCTAACAGTGCTCACATGCCAACCCCAAATAGAGTAGTGCCCCCTTATCCATAGGAAATATATTTCAAGACCCCCGATGGATGCCTGAAACCATGGACAGTATGAAACCATACACATACTGTGTTTTTTCCTATACATACACATCTCTAATAAACTTTAATTTATAAGTTAGGCACTGCAAGTCATTAGAAACAGTAACTAATGATAAGTTAGAACAATTATAACAACATACTGTAATGCAAATTATGTGAATGTTTTCTCCTCCTCTTTCTCTCAAAATACTGTAATGTTTTCAGATCACAGTTGATGGCGTTAACTGAAACTGCGAAAGTGTAACTGTGGATAAGAGGCAACTACAGTTTTGGGGATAAGAACGAAATAAGAATATATTTTTATTTTATGTGTATTATATTTTCAGAGTGCTAATAAGTTGTTAAGACATAAATACTTGCTAAAGTGTTTGGATCTACTTTAATAAACTGAACCGTTAGGTCTTCATTTTTGCCCAAGTGTGCTGTAAAAAATTATTGAGACATTGTGAGCACTGAGGATCAAGAAAGATTGGGAGCTACTCACTTAGTGCAATGAAGTATGTTTGATTTTCCGTAAACCAAATCTTCTATATCTGCTTAATTTTTATGTCAATTCCTTTACACTCCTATGACAGTTTTAAGAGATTTTTTTTGTACAATCTGTCTAAGTAAAATACATTTTTCTCATAGGGCACCCAGGAGAGGTTCTGATATATGAGTGTCACCTTTTGGATTAAGTCACTTCACCACTGTTGGCCTTGATCTCTCCACATCTATGAAATAATTTGATATTATGTGATATCCCCAGTCTCTTTACAATCTAGAATTTGATATTCCCACTCTGTTTACAATCTAGAATTCCGTAATACTATAAACTTGGAAGATTCTGAAAATATCATTAGAAGGCCATCAGATGGTGGAATCAAGAGAATTCTTCACCCACTGTTAATTAAAGAGAGAATTCATATTCTGTCTGGAAGCAATGGCCTACAATTTTGACATCTGATATTCTGCACTGATGTGGGCATTGTCCAAAGTAAAGGGTACCAGAGAAAGACCCTGGATAAATAGGTGTCAACGCTCATGGTACATGAGACAGGAATGTCTGAGCATTGTGGAGCAGGCAATTCTTCAGACTTTATAATTTTGCTTAGGTCTTGGAGTTGGAGGAAGGATGATGTAGAAGAAAACATGCTACCTTGTTTTTGATAGCAATGTACTTAGAACTCAGTCCTGTTCTTTCAAATGTCCAAAAACTCATGTCATATGTGTAAAGAAAGTTCACAACTATTTTATTTTGCTCCTCTACAGGGAGGTTGATAATGTAGCTAAATTGTGAATACAGGCAGAATCATCTCGCTGGATATTTATGGTGATATAAGGGTCCCTGACATAACTTTTCTAATATTGCAATAGCTGCTTTTATATATAAATAACTCTTAATTACAGCTTAAGAATACTTTTATCATCCTGTTGATGTTCTTTCAAGCACTATCAAATGCTTTTGCAGTAGATTTAAAAACAAAAACAAAACTCAGCCTATTTGCAGTTTACATTTTCTTTACATCCATCACCCACTTTTGCTTTTCTATGCTGTGAGTAGTGCTCTCATGCCTTCTCTGTGTGTTATCTTAGTATCTGTCACTTCCTCAACACTTTTATCCTTTTTGTCTTCATCATGTTGGTTCCTCTGTGGCTGAACTTGATTTTTCTTTTTTTTAATTCAGGATGCGGTTTCTCTCTGATGTTTTTCTCGCAGTACTTTTATAATCTGTAATGCATTTATTGTTCTTTGCAGAACCTTGTCGTTGCCATGTTCATTTGTTTTTCCAATAATCTTTATTAGATATTTTACTTTGTATTTTTTCAAGTCTTTTAAATCCCTTCTTATGCAAATTCTATTTTTTATTTAACTCTCTTAACTTGCCTTGTCTCTGATCTTCCTTTGACAACTTTATTACAGTTTCTTTCATCATCTTTACTCTTTCTTATGTCTTTGTAATATGATCCTCCCACTTTCCTTTTACTGTTTCTATGATTCCACTCCTATGTTCCCTTTCCCATTCTTGGCCTTATAATTTAAAATAATTCATTATCTTACCTCATCTTTTTGTCTCTCCCCCTTCCTTTGTTTGGAATTGGTCCTTTACAAAAGAATTGTTTACCCAGAATGGCTTTTTTAGTTGTTTAAAGGAGGACCAAACTGATATTGCCAAATACCTAAAGCTTTACAAAAATCAAGGTCTGAGAGATGACAAATTGAGGGTCAGGTCTGAAGGGCAGCTATATGACTTGAAAGAAGAGGTTTAACTCAGGTGAAATTATATCATTTTGTAGGTTATATGTGCCATTTACATTCCATAGTTTCCTAAATAAGCCGTCCAAAATACAGGTGATTTCTAGTTTCTTGGCATTTTTTAAATTTTTATCTTGCTCTGTTGCTCTGGCCGAAGTGCAGTGGAGCAATGATACCTCATTGCAGCCTTGAACCCCTGGGCTCAACCTTCTGAGGAGCCGGATTACAGCCCAGCTAATGTTTCCTACTTTGTATAGATGGGGTCACTATGTTGCCCAGACTGGTAACTCTTGACCTCAAGCCATCCTACCACCTCAGGCTCTCACCCCCGCACCTCAACCTCCCAATTATCTGAGAACCCAGCAGGTTCCTGGCATATTTTATTTTCTCTCTCACCATTAGAAACTAAAGTCCAAGTTTCTAAGTTAACATAAAGCCTATAATTAGAGTAAAGAAAGTCTTCTCCAACCTCTGAGCTAACTTGGGATGGGGAAAAAATATAGTAGACAACTTGTTACGTTTCTTTTTTCCTTTTTAAAAATATTTGCTTTTAAAGCTTGGCTGCTTCTTCAGAATGGAGTAAAATAAAAATAAAGCTGGGCCAGGTGTGCTGGCTCATGTCTGTAATCCCAGCATTTTGGGAGGCTGAGGCAGGAGGATCACCTGAGGTCAGAAGTTCAAGACCAGCCTGGCCAACATGGTGAAACCCCGTCTCTACTAAAAATACAAAAAGTAGCCAGGCGTGGTGGCATGTGCCTGTAATCCCAGCTACTAGGGAGGCTGAGGCAGGAGTATTGCTTAAACCCAGGAGGCAGAAATTGAAGTGAGCTGAGATTGCATCATTGTACTTCAGCCTGGGTGACAGAGCAAGACTCCATCTCAAAAATAAATAAAGAAAGCTAATTAATCCCTTCCTGCAATATGATGGTCCCAGAAGAAGGCCTAATTGTTTGATAGTAATTGATTAGTGAGTATTCTCCTAGTAAGGCATTATCAGTGCCCTTGCTATTTCTAGGTGATAAATATCAATTTAGTATACTGCTCTCTAGGATAAGAGGCTCAGCAGAGTGCTAGGCTCAGGAACTTATCCAGCTGCTATTGGATATGAGCATTCGGTAGAAAGCATAGCAAATCTTGGCTGCTGGTAGTAAGGTAGCTACTGCTGAGTCTTCCCTCAAAGTAAATGGCACGTTAGGCAGAGCATCGTGTTATGAGTCTGATAACCTGAATCCCTGCCTGAGTTACTGACCTGGGGCTGTAGTTTGACACCTGTCATTTCTCTCTCTCCTTCTAAGTTTGCTCATGCAGAAGATGAATTGGTTGCACTCAGTGAAGTCTAAAAATTCCTTTCAGCTCCTTCTCCTTTGTCATAATGTTTCAAGTTCCATCATTAAACATTGATTTCTTCTGGTTTCTAAGGCTTTTAGGTTTTCAAGGATTGCCATTAAAATGCGAACCTGAGGGGAAGAATAACATATTAGAGTGTTTTTAGCCCATATATTTGAGGAGGTTTTGACTGATCTCTTAAGGGGCAGGCCATTTGGGAATAAGGCATGGGTGATCCACCAGGACAAAGGGGGCTAGGAGGATCAGGGAGGGACAAAAATGGGGTGACAGAGGAGACAACAGACATAAAGAATAACTAAATGCTAGTTTCTCTTACGTACATTTTATCAATTCCTGCAGAAAACCTGGGATTTAGTCATTGCCATATCCATATTTCATATGAAAAACTGAACTTCAAAGACCGAACATGACACATGTGCAGTTACTTGGAGAAGCAGAGATAGCATGGGAACCCAGGCTGTAGGATGCCAGGGTCTATGCCCATGTTCTTCCCACTACAGCCAGCTACTTTTTGCTTATTGTTGTTTACAATGTTACCTAGAGTGAGTTCTGCAGAAATAAAGCACTTCACCTAGATTGTCACATTCAGTCCTCATCAGTGGATACCATTATTGTTTCCAGCTTTCCAGAGGAAGACCCTGAAGTTTAAAAGTTTAGTAGTCTGAACAACAACACATAGCTCATATCTCAGGGACAGATATAATAGGTATATACATGGCAAAAATTTTTTGGAACTTTTGACAAAGACCTTAACGCACACTGTATTGAATCACTACTGCTAAAACAAACAAACAAACAAACAAACAAAAACCACAACCTTTTCTTTCCCTCTCTTTGTCTTTTCTATCATATTAGTCATTTCTAATAATCTGAAGTTTTAAGAAATCGATCCCCTTTCCCATCTTTACTTTTCATCAGAAAACTATTTCCTGTGGGCCTCTTTCAATTCAAACTGCCTCACTCTTGGATCTGAAAGTCAGGTTATACAACCTGGTTTATTCTTTTTAATAAATTCAGAATTTCAAGAGGCACTTTTTCAAGTGTTATATGTCATAATTAATTGCCACAAATACTTCTTGTTGAATAGCTAAGCCATTTCTGGAGTCAAATTTTATAAAATTTGTCTTCTTTCAATATTACTAGATGGCGTTGCACAAATTATGTCATCTCTCTAAGACCAATTTTCTATAACTATAAAAGAAAGGAGTTGTACCAGAGAGTCTGTAAGATGACTTGCAGCTCCCAAATGGTGTGCTTCTTACCATGCCAAAGCCTTCACTAATTTATCTGAAAAACATTGAGAGCACAGAGTGTGTCAAGTGCTGTATAACGCATTGTAAATGTGATCATTAGGTAGCCCTGTGTCAAGGAGGTGAGAATCTGCTGGAGAGCTCACTGCGGTAGAATTACAACACTGATTTATGTTTGCATGCTGCTTACATATATTTAACTCATGTTTTCTATGTAATTTCCCTTGTGTCTCACACTATCCACCCCATAACAACATGCATTTCTACTCTTCTTCCTTACCACCATCAATGGTTCCATTCTCAATCTGCCAAGATTTCAGGCTCCCCCAGCTTTCTCTTCCATACATAAAATCATCGATAGAGGTAGAGTTAATAAATATATATATTTGTTAGAGTTAATAACATATATATGTAGAGTTAGTAATACACACACACACACACACACACACACACACACACACACACACACACAGGCTGAAGTGCAGTTGTGCAATCCCAGTTCACTGCAGCCTTGATTTCCTGGGCTCAAGTGATCCTCCCACCTCAACCGTAGCTAGGACTGCAGGTACATACCACTACACCTGGCTAATTTTTAAAATTTTTTGTAGAGATGGGGGGGATCTTTCAATGTTACCCAAACTAATCTCAAACTCCTGGGCTTAAGCAATCCTCCAATGGCCTCTCAAAGTGCTGGGATTACAGGCATGAGCCACGGGACTCAATTAAATTTTATTTCTTATTATATTTAGAGTGTTTAAAGAAGTATAGATATAATAGAGGTTTTAGGCTGGGAGGAGATAAGCTAGGGAAAAGTAATAGGCAATGGACATAGTGATGAAAGGGATGCTTTAGTGTGAAGGATATACCCATTAAAAGTCTTCAGCCCACCCCAGTTTTTTCTGGGCCTATCACACTTTTGAGCTGTTTTAGTCTGAGTCATAAATTGGGATACAGTTGTCAGCTAGTTTAGAAATCTATTAACGTCTTGATGTTTGTATAGTTTGTTATTCCTTCATGGACCATTTCTCCACTTAGCTTTCTGGATGCATCCTCTCTTGACTCTTCTCTCTCCTTCTTTGTTCCTTAGCAGCCTCCTTTGCTAGATTCTCCTTCTATTGTTAGAGGGTTTCATGCCTTAGAATTTGCTGATAATCCTAAATTCACCTTCCACCACCATCCTTCCTAAACTTCACATTCATATATCCAACTACTGACTCAACATCACTAGCTGGGTGCTTAAAAGGCATCTCAAAATAGTGTATCAAAAACTCAACCTCTGATGTCGCCTCATACTCATCCTTCACTAGTCTTTCCTGTATTGGTTATAATCTCTTCATTCTAATGACTTGGATCCAAAATCTGGACGTCATCCTTGCTTCTTTATTTTTCCCCTTTACTTAGCACACCAAATCTATCAGTAAGCCTTGTTGTCTCTACCTTCAAATTATATCCTGGAAATAATATACTCCTACCTCCACCTCTACCACCCTAATCCAAACCATCCACATTTGTATCATAGACCAAAGCAGTAGTCTTCTAAGTACTTTGTCTGTTGGAAGCTTTTTTTCTATTTTTCTCATTACAGCCACAGCAATCTTTTAAAAGTCTACTTTTTTTTTTTTTGAAACAGAGTCTCACTCTATCGCCCAGCCTGGAGTGCAATGGTGCGATCTTGACTCGCTGCAACCTCCACCTTCCGGGTTCATGCAATTCTCCTGCCTCAGCCTCCTGAGTAGCTGGGATTACAGGGACACACCACCACACCCGGCTGATTTTTGCATTTTTAGTAGAGATGGGATTTCTCCATGTTGGTCAGGCTGGTCTCGAACTCCTGTCCTCAAGTGATCTGTTTGCCTCAGCCTCTCAAAGTGCTGGGATTACATGCATGAGCCACTGTTCTTGGCCTGAAAATTTAACATTTAATAGACTGTGAAACCTCTTACTTGAAATCCAACATTTTCCCAAAATATGAACTCCCTACCATAGCCTTCAAGGCAATGCATAATCTTGCCCCATACACCTTTTCTTTTCTTTTTTTAAAATTTTTTTAATTATTATTATACTTTAAGTTCTAAGGTACATGTGCATAATCTAGAACTAGATGTACCATATGACCCAGCCATCCCACTACTGGGTATATACCCAAAGGATTATAAATCATGCTGCTATAAAGACACATGCACACGTATGTTTATTGCGGCACTATTCACAATAGCAAAGACTTGGAATCAACCCATACACCTTTTCTATCTCATCTTATGATTCTTCCTGGCTTGCTTCACTGACATTACAGGTCCTTTTACTGCTCTTCCTGGTATACATCATCTCATTGTGATTTTGTATGACAACTTGGCCAGGCTATAGTCTTCACACATTTACTCAAACAACATTTCAGGTGTTGTTGTGAAGGTATTTTGTAGATGTGATTAACATCTACAATCAGTTGGGTTTAAGTAAGGGCTATTAGCCTTGATAATCTGTGTGGGCCTGATTCAATCCGATAAAAGGCTTCAAGGGCAGAGCTGAGGTTTCTGTAAGAAGAGGAAATTCCACTTGTAAACTACAGTCAACTCCCACCAGAGAGTTTCCTGATGGTCTTCCTTACAGATTCCAGACTCACCTAGCCAGGCCCTAATGCAAGCCAATTCCTTGGAATATATCTCTCTCTGTCTCTCTCTGTCTCTCTCTCTATATATATATATGTGTATATATATATATACACAAACACACACATACATACACATACTAATAATCAGTGCTATGAGAAACAGAGCAATATTATATATAGGTTTTATGTGTAATTATATGTATAACACCTATGTAAAATATTATTCTATTTACATATTGCACTCTCTCTATATATATGTGTGTGTGTGTGTGTGTATAATGGTGCAAGCCAATTCCTTGCAAGAAATCAATCTCTATTCACATTTCATACACACACACACACACACACGTGTATACACATATATACACATATGTGTGTGTATGAAATGTGAATGATAGAGAGAGTGATTGATTTCTTTCAAGGAATTGGCTTGCACCATTTTCATATATATATACACACACACACATATATAGAGAGAGCGAGCGCAATATGTAAATAGAACACTAATATAAATAGGTTTTATATATATATTATTATATATATAAAACCTATTTATAATATTGCTCTGTTTCTCATAGCACTCTGATTGATGTGCCCATACACTTCATTCTTCTCTCACAGCTTTTGCTTTTGCTGTTCCCTGTTCCTGGAATACTTTCTTCCAAATATTTGCTTGGCTCATGCTCTTACATGATTCAAGTCTTTGATCAGTTGGCCCTTCCTCAGAAGGGCCTTCTTTAAAAGTGACCCAAGTGACTCCGTATCAGTCATATTTTCTTCCCCTCACTGCTTTATTTTATAACATTTACCACTATATGAAACTATGCGCTTGGTCATTGTCTCTCCTATTCCCCAAGACTAAGCTCCATGATGGGGTGCGTTTCATCTGTCTTGTTCACTGCCATATCTCCAACCTCTAGATCAGTACGAAGTCCAGGAATGCATAGTATATCTTTGTTGAATAGTGAGGAAATGGGACACTGTATTGATTTATTGGAGTTTAGAGGGTGGTCTTCAGAGGGAGAAAATGGCTTAAAAAATAGAATGAAAACTATAAAAAGCTTTTTATATCTGCCAAATTTTCAATCTTAGCATTCCTTCTTTCTAAAAATAATTTTTAAAAATCCAGACTTATTATCTGCACTTCTCTTTCCCATGTTATTCTATACCTGATAATTTTCTTTTATTTATCAAAAATTTACTTAGAACCTAGTAGGTACTAGGAACGATTAGACAAGCCAAAAACAACCAATCAGAAGGGAGAATTTCTCAAAGGAAGGACTTGTAAGCTAAGATGTGATACCAACTAAGCAAAGAGTAGGGGAAATGAACAGGGTAGAGAAAAGTGCATGCATAGTGGCCTGGAAATGAGAAAGAGCATACTGTCTGAGGAAATAAAAGAAGATCAGGTTGGCCAGGTGTGATGGCTCATGCCTGTAACCCCCCAGCAATTTGAGAGTCCGAGGCGGGCAGATCACGAGGTCAGGAGTTCAAGACCAGCCAGTTCGAGACTAGCCTGGCCAACATGGTGAAACCTCGTGTCTACTAAATGTACAAAAATTAGCTGGGCGTGGTGGCACACGCCAGTAATCCCAGCTACTCAGGAGACTGAGGCAGGAGAATTGCTTGAACTCGGAGGGCGGAGGTTACAGTGAGCTGAGATCATGCCACTGCACTCCTGCCTGGGCGACAGAGCAAGACTCCGTCTCGGGGGTGGGGAAAAAAAAGAAGAAGATCAGGTGATCAGGTTGACTAAAGTACAGTTTTTGAGAGAATGTATGTGAGTGCATTAAGAGGGTAGATAAATCTGGAGAGGTGTTAGAGCATGAAGCTCCTTTCAGCTTAGTTACTAGTTTTTAATTCCGTCTGTGGAAGATGAGAGTATAACAGCAGCACTAAGTAAGACTAATATGTCACCTTTGTGATTCAGTAAGACATTTTCAATACAAGAGCAGAAAGAGCAGCGTCACAAGGAGTTTTTGCATTTATGGTTGCTTCTCCTTAAACCTCTGAAACTTACGGGTTTCGCTAAAAACTTTGTTCATGCATAACCTCAGGTTAATGAAAACAAACAACAGCACAACCTATCTACCAACAACCAACAGAAATAAAGATAGAAGACTTATTTCATCCTGTTAGATTCAACATCTCCAAAATTTATCCTGGATGGAGATAGAGTAGCACATTTATGTATGAAATGTGAATAGGGTTTGGAATTAGAATGCTTCAGACCCTAGCTCTGCCTTGTGTTGGCAGAATTCCTTAACTTTCTGAAGTCTCCTACAGGTCATGCATTAAATGAAGCTACTGAGAATACCTTATTCCACAGGAAAATTGTGTGAATTAATGTATGGTGAGTTACCTGGTGAAATATAAAACTCTGGTTAAATGAGTTATAGTCATCTTTGCCTCATGAGTTCACAAGGGATTTGACATCAAATAACCAGCTTATCATTAGAAGTTATTGCTGTGGGATGGGTGGAGTGGATTTAATGTAATCACACATGGAGTCTTATAGCGCTCTGAAGATGGAGGGTCTATGCAGGAAGAATAGAACCTGCCAAACGAGGATAAAATACTACTCATCACCTCAGGAGGCATTGATTATGTTGATCCTACAGACAGAACATTACTGTCATAGGGAACACAGAAAAGACACTGCTTATTCATGTTACGGGGGAGAGAGATACAACACTCCATGGCCATTTCCAGTATTTGGGGGGTTATATTAAAGAAACGAACTCCTTTCATTCAAATCAATGAAAAAAGGCTTGGAACTTAAGAAATTCATCTTGAGCCAATGCATAAAAACTCTTTGGGAGAGACTTTGATTCAAGACACTGACTCACTGGTACAGAGGTAAAAAGAAAGTCCGACAAATGAGAATTCAGACTATGCTTCCCTTTGTAACCCTGATTGAGCGGCTATGGGTTTCCTGGTAACAAGGATCTGTAGGGTGACTTAAAACAAAGAAAATTTTTAAAAGATCAGGATTATCTTTACTTTTTATTTTTCTTTCTAGATACCATTTTTGAATGAGAGATTATTATTTATTATTCAAAAATAAGATCAACTTTATGCAATCAATCATACAGTAAAGAATCCCTCCAGAAAGAGGAGCTAGAGACACATTGGGGCTTAAGAAAATATATATTTTTAAGAAGGTGGCAGATACACGGGTGTACACATACGGAAAAATGAACCAAGCTGTGCATTTAAGATTTGTATACTTGACATCACTAGAGAATAATGTGAAAACAAGATCACTCTGTCCAGAAATTAAATATGTAGCTAGTTTGGCTTGTTAGAACATACCTATTATAGCCAAGATTCTGGTGCTCAGGTAAGTTAAACCGAGTAAAATATCTCTCCTCTGGCCAGGCATGCTGGCTCACACCTGTAATCCCAGCACTTTGGGAGGCCAAGGCGGGCGGATCACAAGGTCAGGAGATTGAGACCATCCTGGCTAACACGGTGAAATCCCATCTCTACTAAAAATACAAAAACTTAGCTGGGCGTAGTGGTGGGCGCCCGTAGTTCCAGCTACTCGGGAGGCTGAGGCAGGAGAATGGCATGAACCCGGGAGGCAGAGCTTGCAGTGATCCCAGATTGCGCCATTGCACTCCAGCCTGGGCTACAGAGTGAGACTTTGCCTCAAAAAAAAAAAAAAAAAAAAAAAATTCTCTTCTCCAACACCCATGTCAGCGCTACAGGGCTCCTGCTGTAGAAGCCTATTTCTGTTTGCATGTGCAACATATTACTCCATAAACATGAGAAAAAGACCTGATATAGCCACAAGAGTAATTTCTTTCCATCTGGCCCTGCCGAGGCTTTCAGCATTTATAAAGAGCTGAAAGCAGTTTGTTTTAGCATCTCATAAAGCCCCTTCCTTTAACCAAGGGCCAGCTTTCTACTTCTTTGATGATAATGGCTCTTATTAGAGAATGCACGGTTGTGTTTGTGGCTAAGTTGCTACTATATACACCTTCAAAGGCCAGAAAGCACAGGCAGTCTCTGGGATCCTTGCATCTCGGTGCAAAGTCCTTCACACTCTATTGGTAGGTGGCCCTCCTTCCTAGAAATTCTTTCTCTCTCTTCAGCTCTGCTGAGACTTGCTCAAGGCCAGGGCATTGAGTGGTGTGTACTAATGACATATTGGATGTAGGGTGAAGACAAGAAGGTGGAATGGCAAAGAAGATGAACTAAGTTCCAAAATACTGACTTTAATTGCTTTTGCCTGTTAAAATAGAGTCATGTAGAAGGACAGCTAGGGGAGAAATATACAAAGCATTATATGTTGCTGAGACCATCCCAGAAGCTGCTAATAGTGGAATCTTTCATGATTCAAATTATTTTCAATTATTCTATAAACTCTTCAAATTATAACTTTACATTGCCTAAGTGTTTCTTGGTGTTTTATCATGATAACGACTAGCATTTATACTCTACCTGTAACACCAATAGGTCTGTGGGTAGTTCCAGAATGGTACATAAATTCTAATACATAAACTAATTAGAGAAATCCCCTCTGTTTCAATCAGATCTAGAGAAGGAATAAAAATGTATAGTAAATGTGTCAAATTTAATATACTTGCATAAATATGATATAATACCAATACTCATAACAGAGTGCTTGAAAAAAATGTAATGCCCCTTCCTATGGATGTACATGGACTTTTCAGGAATTATCTGGTGGCAGATGTAGAAGTCACCTCAGAGGAAACGCATGAGGTTTAGTTGAGTTCAGATGTAAGGTTCTGAGCTGCTTTCTGCCAAGCAGGCACTAAGTGATCCTGAAGCAGTGAATTTTGACTGACACGGGGGCTTTTCTTAGCCTTGCGGTTGGCTAGACAACTGAATTTAAAAATGTCACCAGCTCCTTAACTCTCAGGGTCCTTATCTCTGAAATGGATTCAATAATCGTCGTCGTTAAAGGTGGTATGAAAATCACATAGGTGGTCAATAATTAGTAGTTTTATCTTTTCTCTGCTCCCTAACATTTATGCCAAGCCCATTGTATCCTGAAAACACTTCTCTTACTGTACCCTTCACATGTTCTTCTAATTGATTGTGTATGTATTTGTCTTTATATTATATTTTGAGGTCCCTGAGGTTGAGGGCTTTGTTCTATGCATGTTTGCATCCTTGTAGGCCAGTGCAGTGACTGTCACATGGTAAGTAATTTTAAGATGGTGAACCAAGGAAATTATTTAATGCCTAAATTTTATTAAATGAGTTACTCATTCAGTTAATTAGTCATTTTTTCAGAGGCAAAGGAATTAAGATAATAGGATACTTAAGCTGCTGTGATTTAGTAAAAGAATTGATGGGGATATAAGGCTGATTAGAAAGCTGTCCCCATGGAAGCCGAACTAACCAGGCCTGAGGAAGAGCTGGAGCACTCTGAAGAGCACCACACAGCTCTGATGACCAGTCATTCTGTCATTCTCTCAGGAGATCCTGATCCTCCTGACTCGGGATATAAAAGAAACTTGGAGAGTCCTGATATAGTTTGGACATTCACACTCACCCAAATCTCATGCCGAAATGTAATCCCCAGTGTTGGAGGTGGGGCCTGGTGGGAGCTGTTTGGGTCACAGAGGTGGATGCTTCATGCCTTGGCAATGTACTTGTGGTAGTGAGTGAGTTCTCTCCATAACTGGTTGTTAAAAGTGTATGGCACCCCCACCCCCTCACTCTCTCTTGTTTCTGCTTTTGCCATGTGATGTGCTTGCTCTGCTTCACCTTCAGCCATGAGTAAAATCTCCCTGGGGCTTCATCAGAAGCCAAGCAGATGCCAACACCATGCTTCCCATAAAGCCTGCAGAACTGTGAGCCCGTTAAACCTCTTTATAAATTACCCAATCTCAAATAGTTCTTTATAGCAATGCAAGAGCGGCCTAATACAGTCTCATTTAGAATGGGAGACCATCTGATGCTGGGACCTAGTAATTATCAGGGCCCACTCATTCCTGAGCTGAGCCGGTCCTCACCTGTGCTAATGGTTTCAAAAGCACGATAGATCACATATGACATAAGAGTTATGAGTTTCCATTTACCTCATCTCAGGGTAGCCTCCAACAAATTCCATGATATCCGGGTGTTATTTCCCCACTTTTCTGCATGGAAAACAGGCCCAGGGATATTCAGTCCATTTACTAAGCTCACATAGACAGTAAGTTAGAGATCTACAATTTAAATCTAGGTGTGGCAGATGCCAAAGCCCATGTCTGTGCTTTCCTCAATATTTTGTGGCTGCCTCAGGATAAAGCCTAATAGACATAGTTTATGAAAGGCAAAATTTTTATAGAACAAAATACCTCTAAAATGGGCATAAAACCTCATTCACCAACTAAATAAATTCCACTTTGTTTTTACATGACATACCACAATCTGCTGGGACTAAGGAACTTTATGGGGATTGCTACAACTCAAGGTGCGGTCAGGGGACAAGGGCATAAGTCATATCCTTTCTTAGATTCCAAATCTGTCCAGAATTTCAGTCACTTTGCCTTCACAATGGGAACATGACTCAAGATGTGAAAGGCAAAATGGCAGGTCAGATGGGAGGCAGATCATGTAGAACCCTCTGAGTATGGCTCTAGTGTGTCCATCTAGACATAGAAAAGGGAGGACCATGGGTAGCTTGGTCACTGGTGATAAATAGCCTAATGGTCTCACCAGCCTCTTCGCCCACCCACATGCATGAGGAGTTATGATCTCCCAAGTCACTGGTTCTCAAGCAGGGAGACCTCATTGTGGCTGCCTTGAATCTGTTAGGAGCATGGAGCCGTTTAACACAGTTTATTTCCTGAATATAGAGGGTACACCCAAGCTCATGTTTGGTTCTGAAATCCAGGGTTTCATTAGAATGTACAGTATATTTCAGAATAGCTGAAGACTAAGGTGAGACCTGGGAGAAGGACTGAAAATTCCCCTTGAGAATCATGGTTTGAGATATTTCTGGGACTATTCTTCCTCTCTTTCCTGGTGGAGTATGAATTGAGGTGAAGGTTTTCACTTCTCAAAGCTATCCCTTTTAGAGAATCCAAAGAAAAGGATAGATGGTCTAGACTATCACATCCTGATAGATTAACATATCCTAAAGAATGTTTCTGCTTCTTCTCACCTGAAACCAAAAGGTAGGGTCATGTCATTTTAATTTTGAAGGAAGGACTTGTTTAGTGTTCAAACTTGGCCATGGAACTATCATTTCATGTGAAATGCATCTACCTACTGTTGTTCAAAGCAGTCCTGAGGTGAAAAGAATTATCACATTCCTTTCCTTTTTTCCTATATGCTAAGCCTGTGAGTTTTCATCCCTTTTTTTTTTTTCCCCCCCCTTAAGACAAGGTCTGGGCCGGGCACGGTTGCTCACACCTGTAATCCCAGCACTTTGGGAGGCGCAAGGCTGGTGGATCACGAGGTCAGGAGAGCGAGACCATCCTGGTTAACATGGTGAAATCCCGTCTCTACTAAAAATACAAAACATTATCCAGATGTGGTGGCCGGCGTCTGTAGTTCCAGGTACTAGGGAGGCTGAGGCAGGAGAATGGTGTGAACCCAGGAGGCGGAGCTTGCAGTGAGCTGAGTTCGTGCTACTGCACTCCCGCCTGAGTGACAGAGGGAGACTCTGTCTCAATAAATAAATAAATACATACATACATACATACATACATAAATAGAAAAAACAAGGTCTGGCTCTGTCACCCAGGCTGCAGGCTGGAATGCAGTGGGTCACTGCAGCCTCCTCCTTCCAGGCTCAAGTGATCCTCCTACCTCAGCCTCTCAATTATATATACATACATTATGTGTTTTGTAGCAACTTTGCAAGTATTATGCAGATTTCAAAATCGAGGAAACTGAAGGTCAGACAGTTGTTTGGTTTGCCCAGGTCCATGAAGTAGGTAGAAGAGAGTTGTTGTTGTTGCTCCCTCATACCAAATATGTGATATCTTTTCCAACTTCAACAACAAGTTTTCCAGTTTTCTGACACCAATTAGGTATCTAACAATTCAATTCAATTCAATTCTGAAACTATTTGGAGTTAGCCCAAACCCCACAACTTAAGGGCAGAACCCCAGAAGAGTTTCCTACCTCAGGCATTAGCTGCAAATGAGGTGTGCAGGACACCTACATTTCTGCCTAGCAGACTACAAATTGAGTTCCCATGACCCCTCTCAGGTTTGTTAATTCCCAGAACAAATCACAAAACATAGCAAAGTGCTGTACTTACCATTACTTTTTTTTTTTTTTTGGAGGCACACAGAGCTTCCATGCCCTATCTGGATGTGCTACAGTTGTTTTTTGCTTGCTTGTTTGTTTGTTTGTTTGAGAAGGAGTCTCGCTCTGTCTCCCAGTGTGGACTGCAGTGGCACGACTTCGGCTCACTGCAAGCTCCGCCTCCCGGGTTCACGCCATTCTCCTGCCTCAGCCTCCGGAGTAGCTGGGACTACAGGCGCCCGCCACCACCACTGCCTAAATTTTTTTGTATTTTTAGTAGAGATGGAGTTTCACCGTGTTAGCCAGGATCGTCTCAATCTCCTGACCTTGTGATCCGCTTGCATTGGCCTCCCAAAGTGCTGAGATTACAGGCATGAGCCACTGTGCCCAGCCTGGATGTGCTATAGTTTTAATACCTCAGTGTGTTAACAAATCCAGCTCTCTGGATGCGATTACACAGCTTTTTGTTTTTGTTTTTTGTTTTTTCTTTTGAGACAAGGGACCACTCTGCTGCCGGGGCTAGAGTGTACCTGCGTGATTATAGCCTCAACGGCCTGGGCTCAAGTGATCCTCCCATCTTAGCCTCGCTAGTATCTGGGACTACAGACGTGTGCCACCACTCCTAGCTAATTTTTGTAGTTTTTGTGGAGATGGGGTTTGAGATCCAAGGTGGATCTAAAACTTCCAACCCACTCATAAATGCTTGGTCTCTCTGGCAACCATTCCCAACCTCCAAGCTATCTAGGGAACCCCATTTCCTGCCTCAGGTAAATCACTGTTCTACTCTCTACTTCTATAAGAACATTTTATTTTGTTTTAGAGTCTACATATAAGTGAGGTCATGTGGTATTTGTCTTTCTGTGCCTAGCTTATTTTGCTTAATGTTACATTTTACAGGTTCATCCATGTTGCCACAAATGACAGAATTTCATTCTTTTTTTTTTGTAGCTGAGTAGTATTCCATTGTGAATATATATATCTCACATATATGTATATATCACATATATATGTTGTTGTTGTTGCTCCCTCATACCAAATATGTGATATCTTTTCCAACTTCAACAACCAGTTTTCCAATTATCTGACACCAACTAGGTATCTATCTATATATCTACCTACCTACCTATCTATCTATCTATATAACATTTTCTTTATCCATCCATTCTTTGATGAATACTTAAGTTGATTACATCTCTTGGATGTTAATAGTGCTACAGTAAACACAGGAGTGCAGATACCTCTTTGATGAACAGATTTTCCCTCTGCTTTGGATATATACCCAGTAGTGGAATTGCTGGATCATATGGTAATTCCATTTTTAATTTTCTGAGGAAATTTAATACTGTTTTCTATAATGACTGTACTACTTTACATTCCCACCAACAGTATATAAGAGTTCCTCTTTCTCCACATTCCTGCCAACATTCGTTTTTGACTTTTTGATTACAGCCATTCTAATTGGGGTAAGGTGATATCTTACTGTGTTTTGATTTGTTCTTCCCTGATGATTAGTGGTGTTGAGCGTAGTTTTGTGTGTCTGTTGGCCATTTGTATGTCTTATTTTGAGACACTTATTCATGTCCACTGTACACATTTTAATGGGATTATATGGTGTATCTCCTGTTGAGTTGTTTGAGTTCTTTTATATTCTGGATATTAACCCCTTGTCAGTTGCATTGCTTGTAAATGTTTTCTCTCATTCTGTTTCTTTACTCTGTTGTTTTCTTTGCTGTGCAGAAATTTTTTAGCTTGATGTGATTACATTTGTCTATTTTTGCTTTTGTTGCATGTGCTTTTGAGGTCCTATTCAAAAAGTCTTTGCCAAGACCAATGTCATTAAGCATTTTCCCTATTTTTTTAGTGGTTTCATAGTTTAAGGTCTTACATTTAAGTTTTTAATCTATTTTGAGTTGATTGTTATATATGGTGAAAGATAGGAGTCTAGTTTTATTGTTCTGGATACGGATTTCTGGTTTCCCCAGAGCTATTTATTCAAGAGACTGTCCTTTCTTCAATGCATATTCCTGGCAATTTCGTTGAAAATCAGTTGACTGTAGATGTGTGGATTTGTTTCTATGCTTTCTAGACTGTTCCATTAGTCTGTGTCTGTTTTTCTGCCAAAGCCATGCTGTTTTTGTTATTATGGATTTGTTGTATGTTTTCATATCAGGTAGTGTGATGCCTCCATCTTTGTCTTTTGGCTTCAGATTGCTTTGGCTATTTAGGATCTTTTATGATTCCATACAAATTATAAGACTTTTCTGTTTCTGCTAAGAATGTAATTTGTATTTTGATAGGAACTGTGTTGACTCTGTAGATCACTGTGCATAGTATGAACATTGTAGTGATATTTATTCTTTCAATCCATGAACATAGGATATCTTTCCATATATTTGTGTCTTTGTTTCATCAGTGTTTTATAATCTTCATGTAAAGATCATTCATCTCCATGATTATATTTATTCCTTCATATTTATTTTTGTAGCTATTGTAAATAGGATTGCATTCTTGTTTCTTTTTCAGGGAGTTCACTATTAGTGTATTTTAAAACTACTGATTTTTGTTTATTGATTTTGTATCCTATAACTTAATTGAATTTATTAATTCTAGAAGCTTTTTGGTAAACTCTTTGGGACACATATATATGAATATATGTTACATTATATATATGGATATATAATTATATATTCACATGTATACTACATATTAAGATATAAATATATAATTATATATCTATAGCGTGTATATTAGGATGTAATCTGCAGACAAGATCAGTTTGATTTCCTCATTTCCAATTTGGATGCCCTTTATCTCTTTCTTTTCCCTAATTGCTTATTGCTCTGGCTAGAATTTCCAATACTACATTGAATGGGGTGGTGAAAGTGAATGTCCGTGTCTTGGTCCAGATCTTAAAGAAAAACTTTTCTTCCTTTAGTATGCCATATATGGCCTTTATTATTTTGAGGTATGTTTTTTCTATACTTAATTTTTTGAGAGTTTTTATCGTGAAGAGATAGTATGTTTTGTCAAATGCTTTTTTTTCTGTTGAAATGACTATATAGTTATTGTTTTTGATTCTGTTAATGTGATGTATCATGTTTATTGATTTGTGTATGTTGAATCATCCTTTTATCTCTGAGATGAATTATAATTGATCATGATGAATAATTTTTAAATTTATTGATGAATTCAGTTTGCTAGTATTTTGTTGATAATTTTTGCATCTATGATCATCAGAGATACTGGCCTGGAGTTTTCTTCTTCCTTTGTGTTCTTGTTGGGTTTTGGAATCAGGTTAATTCTCGACTCGAGGAATAGTTTTGATGTATTCCTTCTTCTTAACTTTTTTCAGAGTTTGAGAGCAATCGGTGTTAGTTCTTTAACTGGAGAATTCAGCAGTGAAGCCATCAGGTGCTGGGCTTTTTTGATTGGGAGAGTTTTTATTACTTCCGTCTCATTACTTATTATTCGTCTGTTCAGGGTGTCCATTTTTCATGGTTCAATCTTGGTAGATTGTATGTATCCAGGAATTTATCCATTTTCTCTAGATTTTCCAGTTTGTTAGCATATAGTTGTTCCTAACAGTCTCATAATAGTCTCTGATGATCCTTTGAATTTCTGTATTATGGGTTGTATTGTCTCTTTTTTCATCTCACCTTTTATTTATTTGAATGTTTTCCTTGTTTTTTTTTTAGTCTAGCTAAAGATGTGTCAATTTTGTTTATCTTTTCAATAAACCAACTCTTTGTTTTGTTGGTTTTCCATTTTTCTTTTTTTTTTTTTTAGACGGAGTCTCGCTCTGTTGCCCAGGCTGGAGTGCCGTTGCATGATCTCGGCTCACTGCAACCTCCACCTCCGGGGTTCAAGCGATTCTCCTGCCTCAGCCTCGGAAGTAGCTGGGATTCACAGGCACATGCCATCATGCCTGTTTAATTTTGTATTTTTAGTAGAGACGGGGTTTCACCATGTTGGCCAGGCTGGTCTCCTGCTGTCTTATGTCTATAGTCTAGCTAAAGATGTGTCAATTTTGTTTATCTTTTCAATAAATCAACTCTTTGTTTTGTTGTTTTTGTATTTTTCTTTTCTTTTATTCTTTTTTTTGTTGACGGAGTCTCGCTCTGTCGCCCACGCTGGAGTACGGTGGTGCGACCTCAGCTTACTGCAAGCTCCACCTCCCGGGTTCAAACCATTCTCCTGCCTCAGCCTCCTGAGTAGCTGGGACTACAGGTGCCTGCCACCACGCCCGGCTAATTTTTTGTATTTTTAGTAGAGATGGGGTTTCACCGTGTTAGCCAGGGTGGTCTCGATCTCCTGACCTCGTGACCCGCCCACCTCAGCTTCCCAAAGTGCTGGGATTACAGGTGTGAGCTACCGCGCCTGACCTGTTTTTGTATTTTTCTAAATATCTATTTTGTTTGTTTTTGTTCTGATCTTTGTTATTTTTTTCTCCAAATAATTTTAAGTTGAGTTCATTCCTGTTTATTAATTCCTTGAGGTATAACATTAGGTTGCTTATTTGAGAGCTTTCTGGGGTTTTTTTTTTGTTTTTTGTCTGTTTGTTTGTTTTTTTGTTTTGATGTGGGCAGTTATTGCTATAAACTTCCCTCTTATGACTGCTTTTTCTGTATCCCATAAGATTTGGTATGTTGTGTTTCCATTGTCGTTTGTCTCAACTATTGTTAACCTTTAAAAAAGTCTTCATTAACCCATTTGTTGCTCAGGAGCTTGTTGTTTAATTTTCACGTGTTTGTACTATTTCCAATTTTCCTTCTGTTATTGATTTCCAGTTTTATTTATCATGGTCAGAAAAGATATTTGATATGATTTAAATCTTTTAAAATTCGTTAAGACTTGTTTTATGACCTAATTTATGGTCTGTCCTGGAGTATGTCCCATATGCTGATGAAAACAATGTATACTCTACAGCTGTTGAGTCTTAACAAGAAATTTACCTCAAGCTTTTGTCATTTCACTACTTTTTCAAAGAGCCAACTGAATTCTCTCTACTATTGTCTAAAGAACGGAGCATTTTTCAGTATTTGATGAATATCCTCCCACTTCCCTAAGGTTAAAAAAGAAAAATGTCAGAGATTTTCATTCTATCCACATAAAGAAATGTCTTTCATTTGGTATAATTACAGCCTTTACTGCCTGGTTTTGACCTTTGCCTCTCTGTCATTCACATCTTGGGCCCTGAAAACTAAAATATACAAGAAAACAAAACTGGCATAGATGCCACTTAATATGGCATAATTTAGTGTGTTGAAAAACAATTCTACATAGTTCTAAGCCTGTTTCATTTTTCTTTTAGGGAGATAGCAGAGTAATTACATTTAGAAATCTATCAAGAGATAAAGAAAAGGGAAATGATAGAGGAAGAAAATTCCTAGAGGGGTAATAAATTAATTGTCATATATTTCTCAAAAGTTTCTTGATTTTTCCAAAATTGCCATCTCTAACCAAACTCACAAGACAATATAAAAAGAGGTAGAAATTCCTAAAAGACCCCTTATTCATTGATTTATTCTTCACATGTATCAGGGCCCTACACTGGGCTGTCCCTGTCCTGGGCATTGGCAATAGGCTGTTGAACAAGAAAAAAAATTCTGAAGTCTTGAAACTTCATACTAGTTGGGAAGGATTTGAGGAACAATAACAATAAAAACAAATAGAAGAATTCTTATCCTCGGTATTAATCACCTTGCCAAGCAATTGATTTTATATATATTTAACATACATATATATGCATATATCTGCAATGTAGCACATTACACTATCTTGTTTCATCTTCACACAAAACTGTTTAATCAGCATTCTTAGTACTCATACTTTGAAGATAAGAAACATACTACTGGTTTAAGTTGACTGACATAATCACTCAATGAATTAAAGAAATAGCTTGAGATACTTTAAGCTCACTTTTAAAATTCCAAATCTTTTCCTCTATAGTGTGATAAAAATTCTGAGAAAAAGAGAATGCAACAAAAATTTAAAGTCATTAAAAAAAAACTAAAAGGAAGAAAAAGACAAAACAGATAGATAATGGCAAACAGAAACAAAAACAATTTCATTTTTTTTCCACAAAAGCTACATTGTCTTACCCATCTTTTTTTCCTCTAATTATGTCACCCGTTTTCTTACCCAGAAAGGGAATTGTGAAAATTATCTCTAACATTTCATTTAAGCAAAACAAAAAGGAGGACACACGTAAGAAAGTCAACTGTTGGAATGAGTGCAGAACACATTTATGAGAGGGGGGAACAGAAGAGCACATATCTAAACTTGCTTCCTTAGCATCCTTGGCAAACCATTTGTCTTTACTGAAGGCACTTAGAGGTGTTTCCTAGGTAAGGATTTAATAATGTAAGGAGGTAAAACAGAAATATCCTGTGCAAAGTAAGCAGAAAACGTATTTCCCTTGAAGAAAGGTCCCTTCTGGATCAGGTCAGGGAGAGAGCTTCCCATCTCCAAAACTTCTGACAAGCTGATTTCCTTTGAAGTCATTATAGCTTGTTCAAGCCTCAGCTGCACTCATTTTCAGAAGACCCAGGCTGGAGACACACTTCTAGATGAAGAATCATGTTTGCTGAATCATCTCTCTTCTTTGGTCACTAGTTGGCTAGCCGGTCTGAGTATGGTAGCAGTGTAAATTCTAAATAATATCTCCCAGTGTCTGAACCTCACAGATGTCATAAGCAATAGAGAAATCCAGGAGAGTTTAAAAATCACTCTGTGAGTGATGCTGACAAGGACATGGGGAGCTGAGAGAGTATATCAACTACCAGTGGTGTGCAAGATGGTTTGAGCAATGTGTGAGTTTGGCCAACCAAAACGTGAAAAAACTTGCTTTCTTATTAATGTTCCTAGAAGCAGATAGCCTTCACAGTCAAGATAGTATGCCTGGGAGATCACAGAATCAATTTTATTTATTGACTGGTAGAATAACAGTATTTTAGAGGAACTAGGAAATCCTCTGGTGATAGTATGGTCTTGCAGTCTTTCTTTTTTTTAAGTTATCAAATGCCTTCTTGATTTTATTAACATTTCATAAATATGAATTTAGCACCTAGTTAGTTGGAAGCATTGTTTTAGATATTTAAGATGTAAAAAATGAAGAAAGGTAGGCAGAGAAGCCCTCCATCATGAAGCTTATATTCTAGCAAATATATGTGGGTAATCAGTAAGAGCCGTCCGGGCACTGTGGCTCACGCCAGTAATCCCAGCACTTTGGGAGACTGAGGTGGGCGGATCACGAGATCAGGAGATTGAGACCATCCTAACTAACACGGTGAAACCCCATCTCTACTAAAAATACAAAAAATTAGCCAGGCGTGGTGGCAGGTGCCTGTTGTCCCAGCTACTCAGGAGGCTGAGGCAGGAGAATGGCATGAACCGGGGAGGGGCAGCTTGCAGTGAGCCGAGATCCTGCCACTGCACTCCAGCATGAGTGAAAGAGCGAGACTCCATCTCAGAAAGAAGAAAAAAAAAAAAAAAAAGTCAGAGCCAATAAGTAAAACGTAGGAAATTAAAATGAATGATGGGTACAGAAAAAAAAAGTGGTATAGGATAAGAGGAATAGGACCAGCTGGAGGAGGTGATGGACTGAATTTTAAATAAAGTGGCCAAGGCAGGATGCATTGAAAAAATGAAATGTTTAAAACAACAACAAAAAATGTTAGCAAAGACTTTAAAGAGGTTGAGAAGTTAGTCATTTTAATCATGAGCATAGGAGAGCATCCAAGGCCATGGAAAGGCCCCAAGGCAGGAGCAAGTCCATCTTGCTGAAAGAACAGCCAGGAGGCAAGTGGGGCAGGAACTGGATGATGAAGACAGATAAACGGAAGAAGAAGCCAATGGGGCAGTGCCCCAGCCCACCTGCAGCACAGATCTCTAGAATTTTTTTATCTCATGATATTGACTTTATCTTTTATTCTGAGTTAGATGAGGTAACTACTGGAGAGCTGTGAACAAAGAAATGACGTAATTTGACTTAAGTTTTACAGGTAGGTATCTGGTTGCTATGTGGATAATAGACTGTTGGGCTTAAAGATAAAAGCAGAGAGAAGAATGTATTCCTCGAATCCATGTCAGGGACAATGGAGGCAGCCTCCAAGGAGGGGGTGAGATGTGGTATGATGCCAAATGGATTTTGAAGATATAGCCAACATGACATACTTAAAAATTTGAAGTGGGTTGTAGGAAAAAGAGAATAATCAGAATGACTGGTCAGATTTCATGTCTGAGCAATTAGATGCATGGCGTTACCATCAGCAGAGACACAGTAGGCTATGGATGCAGCCGACTGGGGATAAAGTTCAAAGCTCTGATTTGGACTTGATGATCTATTAGACATTTGTGTGGAGATGTCAATAACACAAGTTTTTTTTGTTTTGTTTTTGTTTTCAGAGAAATCTTATGGAAACACAGTAAGTAAAAGATATGAATGAGACACAAAGAAGAGAGGTCAGTGGAGAAACACTCTCTCCACTCATGATTACCTCTCTCCTTCTGTGGCTCTAGCAA
The DNA here is from genome assembly GCF_003255815.1 of Theropithecus gelada. NCBI lineage: Eukaryota > Metazoa > Chordata > Mammalia > Primates > Cercopithecidae > Theropithecus > Theropithecus gelada. The sequence goes on along the minus strand of NC_037676.1, from coordinate 33,556,983 downwards.
TAACTATGTGCCACCCAGAAACTTCATAACACATCTCAAAAACCAACGGTCTGCTACACTAACCTCATTTATAAATGTAGAAACTTGGTTTCCCATAGTTACACAAAGTAGTTTTCAGGCATTCACATATTCAAGTAGTGACAGAATCAGGGCTTAAACTCTGGCCTCTGGCCTCTCAACCTATGGTTCTCCCAGTACCTATCAACAATTTTACTTTATGTTCTCAGGAACTTTCTTGTTCCCAGACTGGCTTTTTTTTTTTTTTTTTTTTTTTTTTTTGGATCAGTTGAATTTCAAATACCCTTTTAAGTTATACTAGAGTGCTACTAAACTTTAATTTGTTCAAGTAAGAACCTTAAAAATAGAAATCCAAATTAACCACAACAAAAAAAGAAATCAACAAACAAAGACATATCAATCAAAGAATAAATGTATAACTATTGTTGTCATCGTTTCTTCTATACTAGGAAAAATAAACAGGAAGAAATCAGAAAGCATTTATTCTCACAATGAAAGATAGTCCTTAGTAAAGCACAATTGGCAATTAGACACTGGTTCTCATACTCACCTGCCTATACTTATGTGTTTGTATGCTCTTTATTTTTGTTAATTTCCTTTATTTTTTCCAGGTTGTAAAAATTCCAACACAGATAGTTTTTTCTGTAGGATTTTCTAAGCCATGGACTTTTACTGAGTGGTATGTGGGAAAAATAACATTGTCAGAAAACATCTTGCTCTAGTCATAGATCTTCTTGTCATCTTATCAATCCAGCTTCTTCTGGTGGATCCAGATTATGTTCACTTTGAAGAGGAAGCAGCTCTTCTGCTCTTGGCTACTAAGTTGGCTTCTGAAGAAATAATATCTGCTCTGGAGAAAAGGCGTAAACTCCATTCCTCCATGAACTCAAAAGGGCACATTGCCATCATACTTCAGACTTTAAAAGGTCTCCCAATCTTTTATACTCAGAAGTAATGACTATGTCTTACTTTTAAGTTCAATTTAATTCAGTTGAGTTCAGAGTAACTCAATCACCATCTGTTGGGTGCTTGCTTGTATGACACCATATACAATTCCAGGGGTTCAAACATAATATGCCTTCTAGAAATACACTTTCAATTATAGTAAACCACATAAAATGCTAAAAACTGTCAGAGAAGTATATATAGAGTGTTTTAGGAGCACAGAAAAAACAACTCATTCTGGTATGAGAGCAATGGAATATATAATATCAGAGAAGGTTATAGAGAGGAAAGTATGGTTGAGTTGGAGCTTGAAAGATAAGTTAGAGTTTACAAGACAGAAACATGAATCAGGATAAACAAAACACATGAGCAAAGGTGAAGCGATATAAAATGGCACATGGGAGAGAAAAGAATAATCTGATTTGTTGGGAGGTGACTGGAAAGGAGACTGGCCTGATTGTGAAGGTCTGTCCATGTCATGCAAATAATTTGAACTTCATCCTCAAGGATTCTTAAGCAAGAGAAGAATACAAGTACATCATTAACAGCATATACTGGGAATAGAAAGTGGCCTGCTGGATTTAGCGGGAGAACAAACTAAAGGCTAGAAGAATAGTTTGAAGACTGTTAAAATAATCTGGGCAGAGGATGTTATGGTTGTGAGCTAAGCAGGAAGAATTGAAAGAAAGGTAAAAATTCAAGATGTGATCTTCTTATCAACTCAAAGTCACTGTAAAGTTCCAATAATCCCATCCCTCTGGCACAACCTCCATTCATTTGAAAATAACAGTATTAATTTTGGCAAAGCAAGGCACCCTAGTAAAATGTAAAATATAGATAACCACCTCAGGCTGCATCCTAGAATCGCTGTGATGGGTAGTAAAAACCATCCTCAGCCAGCCACTAAGTTAGACTCCATAGAAATTCTTAACAGCAATAATAAAAATAATATAGCCCTCTAGAAAGTTAGAAATGTACTTGAACACACAGATTTTTATTAGCACCACAAACTTTTCATCAGGCTTCACACATTTGATTTGTGAGAGTAGCGATGTGATACGTCAATAAGTAGAGAGCATCACAGGTGAGCAAGTCTGGGCTTTGCATTTCACCCTGAGGTTTACTGGCTGAGATCTTCATATTTATCGAGAATAAACTTGCTTTTGTCTTGAAATCTGTTTTGACTTACTTTTTTTTTTTTTTCTTTTCTGGGTATTCGAGCTAGAAATGCCAGAAATGGAATCTCAAACTCAGATTCATTTATATTTTCTCATTTTATCTATAAGCATGTGATGTCACACTCTACCAAAGTTACATGTCAAATCAAAGGCAGATCTAAAAACAGAGGCAGCTGCCCTGCCTCTGAATCTGGTGCTTTTTTGTTTTTGCTACACTCTGCTGTCTTTTCAAGGAATTCCTCTGAAGAGTTTCCTTCCTTTGAAGACTGCAACTATTATGACATGTACCATTCAATGAATTCATATGAATTCAACTCACATTTAGTTCCTGATGTGCTAATTCCATTTTCTATTTCCTCATTCTTCACCCAGTACTGTCTCCCGCAGTTTCTTGCTTTGACTTAGTTAAGCTCTCTTCATTTAGCATCATTTTTTTCTTGACATTTTCCTCCATCTTCTTAGTTTTTTATTTTGTTTGATTTTTGCATCAAGCAGACCTGCTTTTTTTCCTAAGCCAGAAGCACATTCATTGCATAATGTTTACTACTTTATAAGCACATAATCAGAGAAAGCCTTTCTGTATTCTGTGAATTCAACAAGTTAATCCCTTATGGGGCAATCCCCCTCTAACCCTGTTATTACACAAAGGTTTTCTGTCACACCATCCATTCCCCAGTCTTCTCTTCTGCAGAGTTCTCATAATCAGAGGTTTCAGACCTAATAAGAAAATCTGAACAATTCCACATTTCACTTTCTCTGTAACTTGAGAATAGGTGCCGTTAATTTATTCAACAAATAAGCTGAGTGTCTATGTGTTAGACACTCCTCTGAATTAATAGGATTAATAGCTGGCTGAAATAGATATAAAGTTTATTTGCTAGTGAGTGAAATAATAATGAAACAACAAATGCCACAAATAAGTATAAATTGAGAAAAGTGATGTGGAAAAAATCAACATGCATAGTAGGATAATTAATTTAGTATGCCATGCAGGATACAGGGCAGAGAGGAGAGGTGGGGAGAAAGGTTTGTGAGAAAGTAATGTAGAAATAGAGATCAAAGGCAGGATGCTGGTAGAAAATGGGGAAGTAAGTGGGAGCATTGCAGGCCAAAAAACACTGTGTCCCTGACTAAGGCAAAGTCTGGTTGTGTTTGAAAACTTTAAGGCCAACGTGTCTAGAATCTGTTGAGCCAGGAAAAATGGAACAAGATGAGACTAAAGAAACAAGCATGATTTAGATCACACAGGACCTCACAGAGTGAGATCTTGGGATTTTATTCAAGTGCAATGGAAAGTCTGCTAAGGGTTTTAAGCAAAATAACAACTAGATCATTCTTTTATTTTAGGAAAATTCTAAATTCCTCTTGGAGAATGGAGGAAGGAAGGGGAGAGTTAGGTGGAATGGTGAGGAGACCACATAGGAAGCGATTCTCTGAATTCTGATAGGAGTTAATGGTGGCTCTGAAAAGAGATTTTGGTTCAGGGCCTCCTCACTGCAAAATGATAGAGTCACAGTTCATATGGTTGTTGGTACACATGGTGCTCACTGGAATTTGTAACAAGTGGCTCACTTCTTTGCCTCTTCTTTCCTTTCCTTTTCTTCTCTTTAATCCTCCTCCTTTTTTTCTTTTTTCTTTTTTTAAAAATTTCTTCCTATACCCTAAACTAATTTTCTTTGCTTTGAGGCTATTCTAATTATATAACTTGAAGCAATATGTGTGATATTTAACACATATTGGCTTTGCAATATGGCTTTCAACAATAATATAATAGTAGCAACAGCCTTTAGCGTAAGTGTTTATTCAGTGTCTTATGTTCCTCCAGTTCCCCTTATTCCATTCGCAATTTGGATTTCCTTTTCAAACTTGTCTTTAAATACACCATTAAGAATGCATGACTGTCTTTACACACAAAATAATAACAAATCATAAGATAAACAAAAACCTAAAAGCAAAACAAACAGACGAATCAATAAAATATTGTGGAGGTTTTCCATAAGGAAGTTGAGATGGTAATGTTTATGTGAAATTTATTTCATATCTATTAATAAGGGTTAAGTAGTTTTGACCTGCTGGGAGAAATTTTAGAGATCACATGGCATAATTTCAAATTTTTTAAAGATGAGAAGGGAATCCCAACCAGAGTTAGCAAAATCTGGGGAAAATATAGGTGTCTTCACTCTTGGGCATTTATCTAATTATAGTTCGTTGACTTTTTCTTTGCTTCCTTCTTTTTGTTTTCTTTAAAAGCTCCATCTTTCCTGCAAAATTCCACTTCCTTTTAACTATTGTGATTTCTACTGCAAAAATCTTATAGATAAGCAATGCAATTTTCAACTAGTTGGCTAATGTTCCACACTAATAGCTTTTCCCATTATCAATTGAATCAGAACAATAATTTTACCATTCAAAGCCCAGAGTTGCATTTGTACAGCCATATTTGACCATAAAGTAGGTTCATTCAGCTGATTAAGAATGGCTTATAAATTCTCATGTCATCTACTGTTACTTACACCAAAGGAAAAACATCCCTGCCTTCTCGTTCACTCGTCTTATTGCACAAGCTGATAGAAATATCATTCTTGTAGTCAATGAGAATTCAATTACGCCAATTTAAAGACTTGTATTAAGAACTTAATGGACTGTTTTCTCTCTCTTATTCTGGAAACTCAGCTCATTTCCCACAGAATAATTTAATGTGCTTTGTTGATATTTGACAAGTGGCCTTTGTTCTAACCTTCAGACTTTACCATTTTACCATACATACCCAATCTACACTTTTCTATTTAATCACAGAAATGCTTCAAGGCAAATATATTTTTTTAAATTTTAGAACATATTGTAAGGTGGATTTTTTTTGTATTAGCAATGTACTAAAAATATAAACTACAAAAATTCATATATTTTTTACTGGGGTCCTTGTGGCTTAGAAACAAGGGCCCAAAATGCTAGCAGCCTCAGTTAGTACTGTGTGCGTATTGCTGTTATATATGTTAACCAATAGCTACAGGTAAAGGTTACAACACTTACATGTTGGTCCTGAACATAACCTGGAAATGGGAAGCTAAAAGTTTGCTGCTGCTCAGTCTTAGCAGTATCATGAGTCCACTGTGACAGCCACAGAGTGGAAAACATTCACACAGAAAGTTTCTTGTTGGCTACTCCAGGCAGCCTAGGCTGCAGCTGAACTGCTACTCTGTTTCCTGGAAACCAATCCTAACTATATACTCACTCCACAGCTAGCTCAGGTTATGATTAAAAACCATTCAATACATTTATTCTAAGAGTTCCAATTTCTTTTCCTAAACAAAATACATATAATTTCTAGGCAGTCAAAATAGTCATAAAAATTTTGAGAAGGTTTATTTGGGACTTAGGCCTATAGGTGTCAGGCCTGTTTTCTTTACATGAAGATAATGGAATTGATTAGCAATAGCCCCCACCCCTCATATTTAGTCTTGGTTCCTACTTGGTGTCTGCTGCCATACTAAAGATGGAAACCAAGCAAAAGTCATGTTGATTAGCAGTGCTGTATCCTCACTGTCTCTGATTCTCATCCTACCTGACTCATCCCCAGGACCAGTTCCCTGTTGAAGGAGAGAAGGGAGGCTTTTGTGGAGCAAAAAATGCATATATGGGCCGGGCATGGTGGCTCACGCCTGTAATCCGGCATTTTGGGAAGCCTGGGTGGGTGGATTACCTGAGAACAGGAGTTCCAGACAAGCCTGGCTAACATGCCGAAACCCCATCTCTACTAAAAATACAAAAAATCAGCCAGGCGTGGTGGTGGACACCTGTAATCCCAGCTACTTGGGAGGCTGAGGCAGGAGAATCGCTTGAACCCAGGAGGCAGAGGCTGCAGTGAGCAGAGATTGTGCCATTGCACTCTAGCCTGGGCAAAAGACCAAAACTCTATCTCAATAAACAAACAAATAAATAAATAAATAAAGCATCTGTGTGTGTATATGGAAGTGCACATGTAAGAATATTTTGAGGCGAAGGAGAATAATTTTTTTTTTTTTTTTTTTTTTGAGACGGAGTCTCGCTCTTTCACCCAGTCTGGAGTGCAGTGGCGTGATCTCGGCTCACAGCAACCTCCGCCTTTCAGGTTCAAGCGATCCCCTGCCTCAGTCTCCCAAGTAGCTGGGATTACAGGCATGTGCCACCAGGCCCGGCTAATTTTGTATTTTTAGTAGAGACAGGGTTTCACCATGTTGGCCAGGCTGGTCTTGTGCTGTCTTATGGCTATAGACACATTTACTGACTATGGTTTTTTTTTTTTAAATGTAATTGAGTGAAATGATTTCCTCATTGGACATTCTTCAAGCCCTTTAAGCTCACAAAATGTCCACTCTTCCAGAATTATTATAACTGTGACCAAATCACATAGCTGGTGATATCTATTCAGTGATGTGAACTCTTCTCTTTTGGTTCTTTTTTCTTCGCTTTTACATTTTCTTAGATTCATTGTCTGCACGTAAGTCCTTTGGTTGATTTTTTTTTTAATTTCTAATTTTTATTTCAACAGTTTTTGGGGTACAAGTGGTGTTTGGTTACATGGGTAAGTTTTTTAGTGGTGATTTCTGAGATTTTGGTGTACCTGTCACCAGAGGAGTGGGCACTGTAGCCAATATGTAGTTTCTTATCCCTCACCCCATCCCAACCCTCCCCACAAAGTCTCATTTTTAAAAGAAATATAGTATCCAAATATAAAACAATTAAAATAATGATATTCATCTTCTCTTCTCTTTTTAACATGTTAAGTAATTGAACTTAGAAAATAAAATGTTAAAACTTCAAAAAGTGGAATACAAGCAGGAGTTTAAAATTGCCAGCTTTCTTCTTTTCAAGGCCAAGTTTAAAGACTGACATTATGATGGAATAAAACTCCTAAATTAGGTGTCATTCCTTGAAATCAAATATAAAATCAAAGATTTCCTTTTATCTAAATTAATATAGATTATTTACAATTTGTTCAAGTCTTAAAAAGTTTTTAACACCTCCTGAAATTAATGGGGCTTCTTTCCCTAAGGGACAAATCTTTGCTTAACATGATCCTGCTTCCCATTGCAATTGATTTCTGTGTTTGTGAGATTGTCATCAATCTGCAGCATCTGATAATAGAAAGGCAAAATATTTTTCTCGTCCTTACCTTATCATAAAATACCACCCATCAAGTGGATAAATAGATGAACCAGATCTAGAAATCACAGGTTTGGGTAAGCAGCAGGGTTTTAGGAGCTGCTTATCTCTTTCCCTTTTCTGCCTTGTGAGAAATGTATTCACTGCTAGTAATTCCTCAGGTACCCTTCACTGGGGCCTAAGGAATTAGAAACCAACCAACCAACCAACCAACAAACAAAAAACCTGCGTACCTACAACAATGCCTAAAGTTTCTAATCTATAAATGCTGTTGACTTTCCATGAGTAATGAAAGGGTCCCTGAGACAAAGTCTATACAACAACTCAATATCACTTTGAAAGTTCCACGGAATACTATGCAGCCATAAAAAAGGATGAGTTTGTGTCCTTTGTAGGGACATGTATGCAGCTGGAATCCATCATTCTTAGCAAACTATCACAAGAACAGAAAACCAAACACCGCATGTTCTCACTCATAGGTGGGAACTGAACAATGAGATCACTTGGACTCAGGAAGGGGAACATCACACACCGGGGCCTATCATGGGGAGGGGGGAGGGGGGAGGGATTGCATTGGGAGTTATACCTGATGTAAATGACGAGTTGATGGGTGCAGCACGCCAACATGGCACAAGTATACATATGTAACAAACCTGCACGTTATGCACATGTACCCTACAACTTACAGTATAATAATAATAAATAAATTAAAAAAAAAAAAGAAAGTTCAAAAAAATTAAATAATGGAATTTATCACAAAGTTGCCTCTTCACATTCAGTCTTAGTGTCTGTTTTCATGGAAACTCACAAGGCTTTCACATCAACCACTTAGTTTATTGTTGTTTCTCTTATGCGATTACTCAAGCTATAAAACAAGTATAAGATTGCTTCTCAATCATTTAAGAAGATTTCTTTCTGAAGTTATTGTCACTAATTTCAGAGCAATTCATTTACAGCATCCTGCCTAGGCTGTCAGTGAGTTTAAATGTGAAGCAACATTTAATTAGCTCCTACTATGTATCCACTTTTGTGTTATTTGAGGTTTATCATCTCGTTTAACCTTCACAGCAATTTTAAGATTTTTTTTATTGTAAAGATGGGTAAATTAATAATGAGATCTTCCCTAATCACCTAATAATTAAGCAGAAGATTGCAGAGTTGAAGTTAAATATTTTAAGTGTGGGATTACAGAGATTTTGTTATTATTGCTTGCTTTCTTACGTTTCATAATTTAAACTCTTCCAAATTAAATATATACTAAGTTAAAAGATAAACCAAGCACACGTGTTATTTTTTAAAATGGCCCCTGTTTGACTCCTTTTTCTCCGTGGTGATGATGTAAGAAACTAGAGCTCCATTATCTTTCAGTGTCCAGTGAGGAGGCAAGGAGTTTCAGTTTGAAATGTATCAATGAGAGCAACTATTAAAGTGAACAAGTCTTTCTTCCCTCCCTCCGTAATCCTTCCTTCCCTCCCTTTTCTTTGTGGCACCAAAAATATGACCATTGCCAAGACAAAATATGATTGGGATTGGGTGATTCCAGCATGAGAATAACAGATGGCAATGTCTGGCCTATGTATCTGGGACTTTCCAAAAAGCTCTCAACTCAGAATATTACCACAATAAAGTATGCAAATAAGAATATAGATCACATTAATGGGCCTGTGCATGCACACAAGTTTAGAATGGAAGGGCAGTAGTGTTTGACATGCGGTGCTACTGAAACGGAATGCTTAATTACCCATAGGTCAGGATTAGAGAGAATATTATTGAAATAAATAACAATTGGAAATCATTGTTTAAATTTTTTATTAACTATTTAATAGGGTTTAGTAAGTAAGAATAAGCAATTTTGCTGAATAATTACCAAATAATACTGAAGATTAAATGTGAAAAAAGCTTGCAACACTCTCAGGGGGGTCATACTTGTATAGGGGAAATAACTTTATTATTCATTCTATAATTTTCTTTTCTTTTAAAAAGTGATTTTCTTTAATTTTTCTGCAGATTGTATTGTCCAACAGTATGAAGAAAAATATGTTAGAGTTGTAAACCTTTTAGTTAAGATTGTTAGCATAACTTTAACTACAATTAATACAATTCCATATATTTTAACTGACCCTTTTTTATATTGTAAAAGGTATCTGTGATTTTCAATCAGTTAAGCATCCCATTATCTTTGATTAATGCAGTAGTAGGAATTATTGCAATAAATCTGACAATTGATTCATTTATTTTTGATAATCTGAGTCTTCCAACTGTTTGGATGAGTTCTTCAGAGTCACTGGGAAGCTCTTGCCGAAATCGTAATTCACGGTGGGCCCCTTGAAGGCATAGTCATGCTGTAGTAAAACTGTTAACACAATTATACTTGTAGTCATTTTGAATAAAACATCCATTGACGGTCAGACTTGTGGCAGGACTGGAGGCGATAGATGTGCTTTCCCTTGTCTGTGCTGACCTGGCTCTGAGTCCCTAATGTGCTACCCGTGAAACCAAGCTTGTGCCTTTATGTGGTACCAGAACTTCCAGGTAACAGTTCCCTGGTGAAAGTGTCATTAAATTGACTTCTTTCACCACAGAGAGGGTACCATGAATTGTCCTCACAAAATATAAATTAATTCTAGATCTGGGTTTGCTTTTTTTTTTTTTTAATCATTTATCTTCTAGCACTATCATATGAGAGAAACTTTCTGGATGCCAATGGAATCTCAAATTACATGAAGTCCTACAAAGTGACTTAATTTATAGTGAAGGAAGCTAGAGAATGAATGGATGCCTATGAGATTCACAGATCTTAACCTTTTATCTCTCAGAAGCAGCTGATCTTAGAGAGTGGTGGAAGAGCTTATTAAAGACATGGTTACAGCACCGCCGCAAGACAAGACGCAGGAGTCTGTGGTGTTGCCTTTAGCACATGGCCCAGTATCTGATCACGCTATCAATATACACTGCTATTTTTCCCATACAGGTTCAGGCATAAAAACACAGAAATTGAGTGAAATTCCTCACAAAAAAAACACACCTAAAACAGCAAAACATTTGCTTCCCATCTCAGTGGCTTTAGGCTTTAGAGCCCAGTGGAGGAATGCTATCATTGGTGAACACATCCTCGCTCCAGTGAAGTAGGATTCTGCTCTTCAGTTTAAGTTTGCTTATGCTACTGAATGAAAGGGCAAGGAAAAAGTTCCATTATGGGTTGTGTAGATTCAACCAGACTAACAGGACAAAATAGTGTTGTTATCCATTGAAGGTGGGAAAAAGGCATGAATTGCAATAGGTGATCACCAGCAACACTTATCATTGTTACATGCACAAGTAGATGTCCTTGGGATCTGAATGCGACTTCAAACAAGAACCCTGGTTATAAGTCCAAGGTTCCGATTCCTTCAGTAATACAAGTTTGCACCTCTCTCCTGGGTAGAGAAACCAGGTTATCCGAGATGCTAACTGAAGGTAAATGGAAGCATAGTAAAGAAGGAATATCACAAATGTCATCCACTTCAATTGCCTTGGGTACAGCTACAGAATCGAGGACTGTAATCACACTGTGGACTGAAAAGCACAGGGGAAGCAACAGCATGTGGTAGGTGTGGGCAGGCTCTGAGGGCCAGCTGTGTGGATTGCACACTGGCTTACTAACTCTGGCCTTTTAACCTCTCTGTGCCTCAGTTCTGTTCCTCTGAAAATGTGGATAACAATGGCATCTACCTTCTAAAATTGCTGTCAGTACAACATGATACAACACAGAAACAAGTACAAAATTAAGTGTGTAAGAAATGCTACTTATTTAACTAGAAAGGTTATTGTTAACATTATTTATTGCTATTGTTTCTCCTCCATGCAGTACTATATATTTATGTAGTTTTATAAAGCTCTCTCCCTTTTTCCTCTTCATTTTTCTTACTATTGAAAACAGGACTTGTTGGTCATATTTAACTTTCATATGCAGTCAAGATTGCTGAATATTGATGAGGTAATAGCAAAATTAGTAGAGAAATGGATATCCAGAGATTCTGGACAAGAAGCTACATAGGGTAAGTGGTGAGATTTTTGGATCATCTCCCTTTAAGGAAGGGCCATTATTAGTAATAGAAAAATAACTGCATTTCAGAACTGTTTATTTTTATGCACTGAAACATTTTCCGAAGTGTAAAAAATTGGGTATATTTTTATTTGTGGCAGCCAATGTACTGGATTTTAGTGGGTATTTTGCCTTTTTACCTTAACCCCAGTATTGTCTTCTAGTTGTCTGGGGGAAGTTTCCTTCTGGCAAGGAAGTCCTAGTGGGGCCCATGGACACTTAATTGGTCTAAAAGCCCCTCTTCCTCTCTGGGAGGCGTGTGCCTATAAGCTAGTATAGATAATTGGTTACTCTGACTTGGAACTTTGACTCTTTAGAAAGTGATGCAAACCTAAAGTTTCCAGTCTCGCATTTGTTGTAGCAACTGCCTTTCCTCCTGTAGCTTGCTTTTGCTCATTGCACTTTTCCTTCAGGGCATGGGGATGAACATGGGAAGACTGAAACCAGTGAACACCATTGGCCTCCCACAGCAACAACAACAACAAACCGGTCAATCTTTCACAATAACTCTCCAAAATGACTAAGATCTAAGGAAATAAAAGATAGGAGTTTTGAAATAATAAACCTTTAAAAGCCACTAGGGGAGGAGAAAGCTAACTTCAAGAAAACTGCCAAGAAGAGATGAAAGTCTTCAGCATGAAAAGCGCTTCACCTCTCCCTGGAGTAACTTCAGAAAATACACCGATGTGTCTGGGAGGGAGGTGGTGAAAATATTCTCCTCTCCTGGATAGAACTGGCACTAGAGCAGATAGATACTGCTAGAGGTAGAGGGGAGCAGGGGGAAGTATGAGGAAAATCAGAGGAGGTCAAGTGTATTTTGTCAAATGTAACCCAACAGGTAAATATTCCCGTGCTTCATGGCTAACTCAGAGTCTGGCTTCTGACAAGGCAGGAGGTACAATAAATCTAAGTCCCGGCCTGAGTGTTAGAAGGCATCTGAGCAATCAGATTCTGACTCTGCCACTGAGTTATTTGTATGTTTTCTTTAGCTTTTCATTTTGTTTTCTTTTCTTACTCTCTTTCTTGCTTGCTTTCTTGCTTGCTTGCTTGTTTTCTTGCTATCTTTTGTCTTTCTCTTTTCCTTCTTTCTTTCTTTTCTTCTTTATTTCTCTTTTTCTTTCTTTCTTTCTCCTTCCTTCCTTCCCTCCCTCCCTTCTCTCTTCCTTCCTTCCTTCTTTCTTCTTTCTTTCTTCTTTCTTTCTTTCTTTCTTTTCTTTCTTCTTTCTTTCTGCTTGAGACAGGGTCTTACTCTGTCATTCAGGCTCAAGTGCAGTGGCACAATCTCTGCTTGTTGCAACCTCTGCTTCCCAGGGTCAAGGGATCCTCCCATCTCAGCCTCCTGAGTAGCTAAGACCACAGGCCCACACCACCATGCCCAGCTAATTTTCTTTTTATTTTTGGTGGAGACAGTGTTTCACCATATGGCCCAGGCTAGTCTCGAATTCCTGAGCTCAGGTGATCCACCCACCTTGGTCTCCCAAAGTACTGGAATTATAGGCATGAGCCACAGCTCTGCTCTAGTCCTTCATTTTCTAATATATAAAATGAGTAGAAACTCTGCGGTGTTCAGCATGACACATGTATACATATGTAACAAACCTGCACGTTGTGCACATGTACCCTAGAACTTAAAGTATAGTTTTAAAAAAAGAAAAGAAAATGTGTGGTGTTACCTACATCGTAGAGTTGAGTCTAATATTAAATGAGGTAATATAAGTGAGGGAAGTGCATATATTTAAGGCATATAAAACAAAATGGCAATTCTACTTACAAAGTTGAAGTATGGAGTTGCTCAAACCTGAATGAGTAGAAGTGCACATTTTGATATCCAGAGCAATCACAGCACAGTCTATGAGATACGTACACTCTGTGTAGGCGCTGGAATGCTCACAACCAAATCTCAGCAACAAGGGGATAAACATGTTGAAAATGTGGAAAAACGATCTCCCTCATTCATTCCTCACTCATTTGTATGGACTTAGAGGAAACTCTCCTAAATTGACTTATTATAACTGTTTCTCCTGCCCCAGTTCTTTGCCTATGCTCTTCTGTAGTTTGGAAATGGAGAATAAAAAGAGGTCAGGTATTGACCTGGCATTGCCAACCTGGCTGCAGAATTTAGCACTTCATTATTGCACCACAACTCCCCAAAGTATTGACAAACATGGTAATTTAATTAAGAACCTCATGGGGAGGACAAAGCAAAAAGAAGCATCTTAAATTCCCTTTAAATACTTCTAATATTTTCTAAAGTCCCTCTTCACCCGTCAGTTCTTAGATTTCCCCTCAATGCTATTTATATTTCTCTCTGTGTCTCCTCTCTCTCTCTCTCACTCTCTCTCTCTCTCACTCTCTCTCTCAATCTGTCTCTCTGCCCCGAGCCCCATCAACCCCACCATCCTGAACACCAGTGGTCCCACCAATTCCAGATGTCTTGTCTTAGTATGAATCTCACACAATCAGGTATCATCCTAAGGGGACTTCTCCTGTTAGGAAAAATAAACTTCTCCCCACAGAGTTAGTTTAAAATCTTTGTAAATACAAAACTTCTCCATTCCAGTCCTTGGGCACTCCATCAACAAATTCTCCTTGACTTACTCTGTACCTCGCTGACCATCAGACACTTGAAAGCATTCAATTCTGGATCCTTTGAGGTTGAGTAAAGCCACAAGCCTAATTCTGGCCAATGAGTATTGAATGTTTGAGTGACATATCTATGAATTGAGCATTTACTTGCTGTTGATGTTGTTCTCTAGAGTCTCATTTCTTTTTTCCTCTGCCACAGCAGTGGTTCTGATATAGACTGAGATGGGGTGCTCTTTAGTCTAGGTCTCAGTGTGAAGAAATGTGGAGCCTAGCCCCCAGCTGATCATTTCTGAACATGTAACATAGGTGATAAAAAACAAAACAGACCAGGCACAGTGGCTCACACCTGTATCACTTTGGGAGGATAAGGAGATTTATCACTTTGGGAGGCTGAGGCCGGTGGATCACCTGAGGTCAGGAGTTTGAGACCAGCCTGGCCAACATGGCAAAACCCTGTCTCTACTAAAAATACAAAAATTAGCTGGATGTGGTGGCAGGTGCTTGTAATCCCAGCTACTCAGGAAGCTGAGGTAGGAGAATCGCTTGAACACAGGAGGTGGAGGCGGCAGTGAGCTGAGATCGCGCCATTGCACACCAGCCTGGGAGACAGAGCAAGACTCCATCTCAAAAAAATAAAATAAAACCTTTTGTCTTAGAAGCTACCAATAATCTGAGGGTTGTTTATTACAAAGAATAGCCTATTCTATCCTGACTGATACAAATCTTCAATCCTAGAAAATCTAAGTCACTCTATAACAGCTTTATAGTTGTCCTTAATCTGTCATTGAGTCTGGTAGCAATTTCCCTTCAAGACCACCAATTCCTTTGTCAAACTCTATGACTCTCTAAAAATGGCTAATTTCTCACAAAAATATGTAGAAAGGCAGAGCCTATGATATAAATCTAATTTTCTAGTTTCTTAAATTTTCATCTCAAAGAAAATTCTCCCCTCTGCGTATTCCTTTTTCTGATAAAAAGAGAAATTATCTAAAGAATAGAGCAAAATTTCTGTAAACAATCTATTTTTCAAAGTGACTACCATTTAAAATTATTGTTTATGGGCTGTCTGTGAGATTTGGCTCTTTAAGTTGTATAGAGCGTTAAAGATTGAATTTTGTAATTAGTAAGAAATAGGTTCAAATCCCTGGATTTAGGCCTATTTGTAAGGGAATGTGTTTGAGCAAATTATAAAAAAAGTCATACTTTGAAATATTCTCCAATAAAATGGTCACAATTCTAAAACATCTCTCAAGGGAATTGTGAGGATTTAATTAGGTAATGTACTTTAGGTCCTAATTATAGCATCTTTCAAGTAGTAAATGCTTAATAAATATTAACTATTATTATCATCTTATAGTCAGTAGATAGCCTAAAATAGTCATATTTACTGCCAAAGAAGCATTTGTGGCAGAACATCATTATATTTACTTGGGAAAGTTATGTGTATGTATGTGTGTATATCTATACATAGATATTTATATACATTTTAAAAATATGTGCATATGTATACATCACTTTAAGAAACATTGTTCTTATCACAATTCTCTGAGCAAATGATGCCCTTATAGGATTGTACTTTTCAGATTTAGTACCTATGCACATTTAGTAGTCATATTCTAAGAGTTCCTATGGTTAAAAAGAAAAGAAATAAAGAAACAAAATCCTATGCCATTGCAAGCTGTAAAAGTAATCCTGCTGTACATTTCTTATATAAATGGTAAACAACATACATGGATTTTTAGAAAATATACTTTTTATTGCTTGAAGAAAACATCCAAATGGGATTAAAAAGATAGTTTTGTTGACAGGGATGTGTATAATTTGTTGTCAAGAGATGGCTAAAGAGTCTTTTTAATTTTTTTTTTCTCTAAATAGCTCCTTCTACTCTTTCAGAATTTTTTCTCACTTCTTCTCCTCTGTCCCTCACTACCACCAAGTCACATAAAGATACTTATAGGCAAGTAAGAACAGAGAGAGAGAGAGAGAGAGAGAGAGAGTGAAGCATCTAATGAGAAGCAATATATCATGATTGTGTGATTGTGCTAGGTACTTTCATTTGTAAACGTATTTCATCTTTATAACTGTCCTCTTGCTGTGATTTGGATGTTTGTTGCCTCTAAGCCTCATGTTAATATCTGATCCCTAGTGTTGGAGGTGGGGCCTAATAGATTATAGGATGTGCTTGGATCATGGAAGTGGATTCCTTGTGAATAGACTAATGCTCTCCCTGGGCAGTGAATGAATTCTTGCCCCATTAGTTCCTGTGAGAGATGGTTGTTAAAAAGAGCCTGGCACCAGTCCTCTTTTGCTTCCTCTTTCATTATGTGATCTTTGCACACACAGACTCTCCTTCATCTCCCTTATGAGTGGAAGCAGCCTGAAGCTCTCACCAAAAGCAGATTCTGGCACCATGCTTCTTGTACAGTCTGCTGAAGCCTGTAACCTTCTTTTCTTTACAAATTATCCAGCCTCAGGCATTCCTTTATAGTAACACAGGACAGACTAAGATACCTCTGAAATAAATGTATTATTTCTTTCTTTTTATGTAGATGAGGAAAAAAAGAATAAGAGCTCCTGAGATCATGTATCTATTCTGAATTGCTAAAGTTTGCACTGAAATGCAGGTTGATGCTGAAAGTAATGTTATTTCATACTGTTCAGTGTTCACTATGTGAGATTACTGATGAAGACCTTGAGGGCAGACTAAACCATGCTCCTCTCAACTACGCCTGCCATCTTTTTGTTTGGATAAGGACTCTAGAAATAGTGGGATTTGGCAGACATTTGTATTTCATGATACAACCCATCAGATTTTTTAGACCAGATGAACGCTTCTTTGGTTCTCACACAAAAAGGTATATTCCTGTGTCCCATGTTTAAATGGAGTTTGCCAAAAGTCTATACATGTTTTGCCTTCTCATTTAACTGAGTAATTGCTGATTGGACATTTAATATGCAACTTTAACAGCCAGCCCTCTGGACACTGTCTCTGTAATGAGTTCATCTTATTGTACATGCAATATATTTTCAAAAGTCTACTGTTCCTTTAATCACCAAAACTAAAAGATCCTGATGTTTTTCTTTTATGCAGCACCAAATTAATCATAAAAGCAGTATGTTAATATTAATATTGCTTCATGGTAGATCAATAGCTTTTATTACCTTTGAATCAAACATTTCCATTTTATGACAATACTTCACAGTACAATTCAGAAAATCTGAGCCGATAAATGTAGGTAAAGATTTAAATTGAATTGTTTTATCTTTTAATCACTCAACCAAGCTCCACTTCGGAAGCATAATCTGCTTAAACTGCACACGTTCTCACATCCACTGGAATAAAATGAAAGCAAGGTTTATGGCATTTCTGTCTCATTTTTTCCAGTAATTCTCCTTGATGGATTGCTGGGATTCACAGAGTTGGGGAAAATCACTGCCTACCAGCCATCCAGGCAGATCTAGGATGCTTGAGTGCCGTTGCCTTATTACCCTTTTCCTTCATGGCTGCATGACAGAAAGTGCAGGGGTTTTCCATGAATTCATCATACTGTTCTTCCCATAGTAGAAGGGAAAAAAAACTGTAACATTACGTAATGTAATCTGATGTACAAGTTTGCCTAATTTCAAGAGGAGTAATATTTGATGCCATAGACTAAGATGGGTTTATGTGTATGATTCTTGGCTTAAGGAGTGTTAGTGACAGCCTGGCTATGCTCAGGCCACTTCCTTATCTGGAACAAAACCCTCAGAACAACAGGGATGGTCTGGGACCCTGGATTGGTCTGGGACCCTGGATTTCTAGGTTTCTCCTTGTAGAATAATACTTCAGGGAAGAGCAGCAGGACAGGTATGGAAGGTACTCCCTTTGATGGAACCATTTCTTTCTCTGTCTCCTGCGTCTTATAGTCAGGTCTGCATGGAGTGGGTAAAGGATCACACAAGTGAGTCTTCATCATAAACCTCTTATGGTCCCAGTAGTTTCAACAGCTAAGCAAGTTGCCAATGAGTTGCTTCTTGAGAATCAGTTCGACATTGGCTGGGACTTTAGGGGGCCCCAAAGCTAAGACTGATTTCAGGCCTGAGCCAATGGCCAGAAGGAGTGGAAGGTCTGTGTGTTATAAAAATATAAAGCAGGTTCCACTCCCTTATTTTCTCTTATTTATCCTTTTTCTTTCCTCTCCTCACATTTTTCCTTTTTTCTTGTTTTTTATTACTCAGTTTAGTCTTGCTTTTATTTTCACTTTCTTCATCTTTTTTAGCTGCCACATGGAGTCTTATTAAATGTTCTTTTACATTTAATGCTGTTGATATATTTTTGTTTCTTTTGATGTTGGCAAAGAGAGCAAGTGGTTGAAAGAGCTTTTGTCTCACTGAACATTACATGGCCAGAAACTAAAACAGTTTTTAAAAGAAACTAAATTGAGAACTTCTGCTCTGGTCTTAGTATTTACATTTGTTCCTAAAAGCTTAGTGTTTTAAAAACTGGGCAAATTAGTTTCAGAATTTAGGTTGTGAATCTGTCACTTTAGACAAAAAATCAAAAATGGATGTGCAGATGATAGTATGTAAAGATTATGTTAGTTGGAAGGGTACTGTTACCTGACACTAAGCCTATTTGAGTGCAGTTAGATTTCACATGCAAACAATACTTCATATGTTTCCCTGCTGACAGCATATCCCCTTTCTTGAGTTTCAATTATGTCACATGAAATTATATTTGTGGGCTATTCCATGAAAAGAAAGAAGCTATGCTCTGGGATATAGACATTTCATTATTGTTAGAAAAAAAATAACAGAAAGAAGTATATTCTTAATATATCAGACAGTACATCTATAAAACCATTTTGTTGGTTTAAGTGACACATTTGCTATTAACTAGTTTGAGGAAAGACAATTCAACGTTCTGGGCCTCATTTCCCCTAATCATGAAAGGCAATAATAAGATTAAGTCATAATTTAAGTTCCTTCCAGCTCTAACACCTAACTTTGATGGCAAATTGTTGTGTACCCCAAAGGCAATTTAGCCTCACAGCACTCCTAAGGCAATAAGTGGCACAGACTTTGACTAATCAAACCCTTTTTAGTAATATTTTCACTGTTCATCGGTAGCACTGTTGATGATGGTTTTAAGTTGGTTGACTTTCACGTTAGCTTGGGCCATGTTGCTGGTTTGGGTTTAGAGGCGTAAGGGCCTTATCAAAGAAGGCTGAAAGTAAGAATTTTTGAGTATTTACTCTGAGCCTCACTCTGGCTAGAGAGAGATGCAAACATTTCATAACAACCTGTGAGTAAAGCATTATCAAACTGAGAATGTCCATGACAAAAACTGAAAAACAAAAGTCAGCTAACCCATTCAAGGTGTAACTGAGTAGTACAGCCAAGACATGAAACGAGGCTGCTTCATTCCAAAACCTAGGCTTCACTACCTGCCGCTCCCATGTCATTACATGGCTCTACTGATGGCTATGGGGTCCTGTGGGGCTCACTTCCAGGTTTAGGGTTGATCTACATGTCTTTGAGGACACAGAATGAAGAGGTAATCCCAATGTAGGGCATGCCCTTTCTTCTCTCAGAGGGTGGAATAGCAGAAATAGAATCAGAAACATGCTACACCTCTTCCACTCCAAGCTGATACATTGTCATTTCCAATCATATTCTACTGGTCTAAGTAATCCACATGGGCAAGCCCAAAGTCAGCGGCACCTGGGCATACACTTTATGTGTTGAAAGGCATGGTAAAATCTCACAGCAAAGGATGTAAGTAAAGGAAGCTACTAGAGATAAGAGATAGCTGGGAAAAACAATCTGTTTTGTGACACCAATAAATAGATTGCTGGGTGGAGTTTGGAAATTTCTTTTCTTAGAGACAATCGAGAGTAGTAGTCCAGGCACTATGGCCACACTTGTAATCCCAGCATTTTGGGAAGCCAAGGTGGGAAGATTGCTTGAGCCCACCAGTTTGAAACCAGCCTGGGCAACAGAAGGCGATTCTATCTCTCCAAAA
This sequence comes from Theropithecus gelada, assembly GCF_003255815.1. Taxonomy (NCBI): domain Eukaryota; kingdom Metazoa; phylum Chordata; class Mammalia; order Primates; family Cercopithecidae; genus Theropithecus; species Theropithecus gelada. The sequence goes on along the minus strand of NC_037676.1, from coordinate 33,537,026 downwards.
AAAAAAAAAAAAAAAAAAGATCAACTTGGTGGTGCACACTTGTAGTCCCAGTTATGTAGGAGGATTGCTTTAGCCCAGGAGTTTGAGGCTGTGGTGAGCTATGATTATGCCACTACACTCCAGTCTGGATGACAGAACAAGACTCTGTTAAAAAAAAATTCCACAACCCAACAAAACAAAACAAAGAATAGGAGGAATGAATAGCTTAATTTTCACTTTGTGAAATTCTAACAGCAAACAAGGTTATATATCCAATATTCTGTGATTATAATATAGGCATCATTTTCTTGTAACTTTAAAAAGGAAATATTAAATAGACAATATTCTTCCTGGTATATATCCACATTTCCCATTAAATCTGTTCATTTATTATATGCATTGCCATTATTTCTGAAATAACTGCATTATTTTATTATTTTAATGACCAAATCTTGGATTCTGTGTTATATAGTCCATCCTCAAAAAACATTCTTTAGGTTTGGGCTTCATGCCGGCTGAAATGGTCCTTGACCATTGATCATCCACTATCCGTGTCAAAGAAAACCAAGTTCTAATTGCTCATAATTTTCAATATGAGAACATTTTGTTTTTAAATTGGGGCATTCTAAATTCAAACCAACTATACCTTGTTTTCTCCTAAACAAAGTATTCTGTGTTTTCTATGTGTCTTTTTTAAGAAGAAGTATGGTAGATTGTGGATTTCTGGCAAGAGCAAACCCTTAATGAGCTAACTTTGCATGGTAAGGTAACAACAAAGTCAAACTTTAAACTTCCACACTCTTGATTTCACTGCAGAATCTACTCCCTTTCATCTAACTGCAAAGACACCAAAGACGACTCTTGGCTTCCAGGAAGACAGTTCACATTGAGGGTTTGCTGAGCTGAGCTTGTTTATTTGCTGCACAGATGTATTTGTCTCTGAGCAACAAAGGAAAGCCACCACATTGAGGTCACTCTAATTATTCATCTGTATGCAAGAAATAGTCTTCTGAAGGAACCCTTTCCACCCCTTCTTTAATTATGATTCGTTTCCTATCACTGAAGGGATTAAACTGAATGTGCCAAATCAAGGTAGAGATATTAGCACTTTGGAGTGCATTGAGTCAGTTCTTAAGCGAAATGTGAGTACGGTTTTTAAATATTTTACTAAGACTTAAAACGAACTAAGATTTATAGAGATACTGTTAAAACGTTTTTAGGGGTTGGTTTAAAATTATAGCTGCTTCTTATGTCACCAAACATACAAAAGAGCAAGAAAACAGACTTGTTTTATGAATTATGAAAGGTAATTGAAGCTACAGAGGGGTTACATTAAATTTGGAATAGTATATAGTGAATTTTAGAGAGAAGTGTTCAAAAACCAAATCATTTTTGTGAAATAATAAAAATTGTTATCAATTATAACAAGTACTTCATACATATAAATTTTTATTTTTTTATAAAGCTTATTCAATAACGCTATCTCATCTGATCCTCCTTGTAACACTGGAAGTCATATTAACATAGTTTTTGCTTCAGATAAAGAAATTAGTAGCCCTTGTCATGCAGTGGTTAACTTCCAAAGTGTTTATGCAAGATTCTGTAACAATATCATATGTGAGTCAGAATTTGTGGCAATTTGAACAGCTTCACTTAAAGTTGTTTTATCTTTTTATTAATAAATTTATTTTACCTCCTAAGGAAATGAGTTATATAAGCAAGACTGCTAATAGAATGATTAAATTACCTAATAGAACACAATTTTTCAAGTGTTATAAAGTATTTGAAAATATTCATTGGCTATAGTGAAATTGATGAACCAATTAAAAATCATTCTAATTAATTGATCAAATTCACTTTCTTTGAGATTTTCATTAAGATACAATCTGTGTGGACATTTTTTTAAAATTTGTTATTATACTTTAAGTTCTAGGGTACATGTGCACAACATGCAGGTTTGCTACATATGTATACTTGTGCCATGTTGGTGTGCTGCACCCATTAACTCATCATTTACATTAAGCATATCTCCTAATGCTATCCCTCCCCCCACATCCCCCACAATAGGACCCAGTGTGTGATGTTCCCCTTCCTGTGTCCAAGTGATCTCATTGTTCAATTCCCACCTATGAGTGAGAACATGCGGTATTTGGTTTTCTGTTCTTGTGATAGTTTGCTGAGAATGATGGTTTCCAGCTGCATCCATGTCCCTACAAAGGACACGAACTCATCCTTTTTTATGGCTGCATAGTATTCCATGGTGTAGATGTGCCACGTTGTCTTAATCCAGTCTGTCACTGATGGACATTGGGTTGATTCCAAGTCTTTGCTATTGTGAATAGTGCCACAATAAAGAAACATGTGCATGTGTCTTTTTAGCAGCATGACTTATAATCCTTTGGGTGTATACCCAGTAATGGGATGGTTGGGTCAAATGGTATTTCTAGTTCTAGATGCTTGAGGAATCGCCATACTGTTTTCCACAATGGTTGAACTAGTTTATAGTCACACCAACAGTGTAAAAGTGTTCCTATTTCTCCACATCCTCTCCAGCACCTGTTGTTTCCTGACTTTTTAATGATTGGCATTCTAACTGGTGTGAGATGGTATCTCATTGTGGTTTTGATTTGCATTTCTTTGATGGCGAGTGATGATAAGCATTTCTTCATGTGTCTGTTGGCTGTATGAATGTCTTCTTTTGAGAAGTGGCTGTTCATATCCTTTGCCCACTTTTTGATGGGGTTGTTTTTTTCTTGTAAATTTGATTGAGTTATTTATAGATTCTGGATATTAGCCCTTTGTCAGATGAGTAGTTTGTAAAAATGTTCTCCCATTCTGTAGGTTGCCTGTTCACTCTGATGGTAGTCTCTTTTGCTGTGCAGAAGCTCTTTAGTTTAATTAGATTCCATTTGTCAATTTTGACTTTTGTTGCCATTGCTTTTGGTGTTTTAGACATGAAATCCTTGCCCATGCCTATGTCCCGAATGGTATTGCCTAGGTTTTCTTCTAGGGATTTTATAGTTTTAGGTCTAATATTTAAGTCTCTAATCCATCTTGAATTAATTTTCATATAAGGAGTAAGGAAAGGATCCAGTTTCAGCTTTCTACTTATGGCTAGCCAATTTTCCCAGCACCATTTATTAAATAGGGAATCCTTTCCCCATTTCTTGTTTTTGTCAGGTTTGTCAAAGATCAGATGGCTGTAGATGTGTGGTATTATTTCTGAGGGCTGTGTTCTGTTTCATTGGTCTATATCTCTGTTTTGGTACCTGTACCATGCTGTTTTGGTTACTGTAGTCTTGTATAGTTTGAAGTCAGGTAGCATGATGCCTCCAGCTTTGTTCTTTTGGCTTAGGATTGTCTTGGGAATGTGGGGTCTTTTTTGGTTCCATATGAACTTTAAAGCAGTTTTCTCCAATTCTGTGAAGAAAGTCATTGGTAGTTTAATGGGGATGATATTGAATCTATGAATTACCTTGGGCAGTATGGCCATTTTCACAATATTGATTCTTCCTATCCACGAGCATGGTATGTTCTTCCATTTGTTTGTGTTTTCTTTTATTTCACTGAGCAGCAGTTTGTAGTTCTCCTTGAAGAAGTCCTTTACATACCTTGTAAGTTGGATTCCTAGGTATTTTATTCTCTTTGAAGCTATTGTGAATGGGAGTTCATTCATGATTTGGCTCTCTGTCTGTCTGTTACTGGTGTATAAGAATGCTTGTGATTTTTACACATTGATTTTGTATCCTGAGACTTTGCCGAAGTTGTTTATCAGCTTAAGGAGATTTTGGGCTGAGACGATAGGGTTTTCTAAATATACGATCATGTCATCTGCAAACAGGACAATGTGACTTCTTCTTTTCCTACCTGAATACTCTTTATTTCTTTCTCTTGCCTGATTGCCCTAGCCAGAACTTCCAACACTATGTTGAATAGGAGTGGTGAGAAAGGGCATCCCTGTCTTGTGCCAGTTTTCAAAGGGAATGCTTCCAGTTTTTGCCCAATCAGTATGATATTGGCTGTGGGTTTGTCATGAATAGCTCTTATTATTTTGAGATATGTTCCATCAATACCGAATTTATTGAGAGTTTTTAGCATGAAGGGCTGTTGAATTTTGTTGAAGGCCTTTTCTGCATCTATTGAGATAATCATGTGGTTTTTGTCTTTGGTTCTGATTATATGCTGAATTACATTTATTGATTTGCATTTGTTGAACCAGCCTTGCATCCCAGGGATGAAGCCTACTTGATCATGGTGGATAAGCTTTTTGATGTGCTGCTGGATTCGGTTTTCCAGTATTTTATTGAGGATTTTTGCATCGATGTTCATCAGGGATATTGGTCTAAAATTCTCTTTTTTTATTGTATCTCTGTCAGGCTTTGGTATCAGGGTGATGCTGGCCTCGTAAAATGAGTTAGGGAGGATTCCCTCTTTTTCTATTGATTGGAATAGTTTCAGAAGGAATGGTACCAACTCCTCCTTGTACCTCTGGTAGAATTCAGCTGTGAATCCATCTGGTCCTGGACTTTTTTTCGTTGGTAGGCTATTAATTATTGCCTCAATCTCAGAGCCTGCTATTGGTCCATTCAGGGATTCAACTTCTTCCTGGTTTAATCTTGGGAGAGTGTAAGTGTCCAGGAAATTATGTATTTCTTCTAGGTTTCTAGTTTATTTGCGTAGAGGTGTTTATAGTATTCTCTGATGGTAGTTTGTATTTCTGTGGGGTCGGTGGTGATATCCCCTTTATCATTTTTTATTGCGTCTATTTGATTCTTCTCTCTTTTCTTCTTCATTAGTCTTGCTAGCAGTCTATCAATTTTGTTGATCTTTTCAAAAAACCAGCTCCTAGATTCATTGTTTTTTTGGAGGGTTGTTCTCTATCTCCTTCAGTTCTGCTCTGATCTTAGTTATTTCTTGCCTTCTACTTGCTTTTGAATGTGTTTTCTCTTGCTTCTCTAGTTCTTTTAATTGTGATGCTAGGGTGTCAATTTTAGATCTTTCCTGCTTTCTCTTGTGGGCATTTAGTGCTTTAAATTTCCCTCTACACACTGCTTTAAGTGTGTTCCAGAGATTCTGGTATGTTGTATCTTTGTTCTCATTGGTTTCAAAGAACATCTTTATTTCTGCCTTCACTTCGTTATGTACCCAGTAGTCATTCAGGAACAGGTTGTTCAGTTTCCGTGTAGTTGAGCGGTTTTGATTGAGTTTCTTAGTCCTGAGTTCTAATTTGATTGCACTGTGGTCTGAGAGACAGTTTGTTATAATTTCTGTTCTTTTCCATTTGCTGAGGAGTGCTTTACTTCCAACTCTGTGGTCAATTTTGGAATAAGTGCGATGTGGTGCTGAGAAGAACGTATATTCTGTTGATTTGGGGTGGAGAGTTCTTTAGATGTCTATTAGGTCCACTTGGTGCAGAGTTGAGTTCAATTTCTGGATATCTTTGTTGACTTTCTGTCTTGCTGATCTGTCTAATGTTGACAATGGGGTGTTAAAGTCTCCCATTATTTTTGTATGGAAGTCTAAGTCTCTTTGTAAGTCTCTAAGGACTTGCTTTATGAATCTGGGTGCTCCTGTATTGGGTGCATATATATTTAGGAGAGTTAGCTCTTCCTATTGAATTGATCCCTTTACCATTATGTAATGGCCTTCGTTGTCTCTTTTGATCTTTGATGGTTTAAAGTCTGTTTTACCAGAGACTAGGATTGCAACCCCTGCTTTTTTTTGTTTGTTTGTTTTCCATTTGCTTGGTAGATCTTCCTCTATCCCTTTACTTTGAGCCTACGTGTGTCTCTGCATGAGAGATGGGTCTCCTGAATGCAGCAAACTGATGGGTCTTGACTCTTTGTCCAATTTGCCAGTCTGTGTCTTTTAATTGGACCATTTAGTCCATTTACATTTAAGGTTAATATTGTTATGTGTGAACTTGATCCTGTCATTATGATATTAGCTGGTTATTTTGCTTGCTAGTTGATGCAGTTTCTTCCTAGCCTCAATGGTCTTTACATTTTGACATGTTTTTGCAATGGCTGGTAGCTGTTGTTCCTTTCCATGTTTAGTGCCTCCTTCAGGATCTCTTGTAGGGCAGGCCTGGTGGTGACAAAATCTTTAAGCATTTGCTTGTCTATAAAGGATTTTATTTCTCCTTCACTTATGAAACTTAGTTTGGCTTGATATGAAAATCTGGGTTGAAAATTCTTTCTTTAAGAATGTTGAATATTGGCCCCCACTCTCTTCTGGCTTGGAGAGTTTCTGCAAAGAGATCTGCTGTTAGTCTGATGGGCTTCCCTTTGTGTGTAACCCGACCTTTCTCTCTGGCTGCCCTTAACATTTTTTCCTTCATTTCAACTTTGGTGAATCTGACAATTATGGTCTTGGAGTTGCTCTTCTCAAGGAGTATCTTTGTGGCATTCTCTGTATTTCCTGAATTTGAATGCTGGCCTACCTTACTAGGTTGGGGAAGTTCTCCTGGATGATATCCTGCAAAGTGCTTTCCAACTTGGTTCCATTTTCCCCGTCACTTTCAGGCACACCAATCAGACATATATTTAGTCTTTTCACATAATCCCATATTTCTTGGAGGCTTTATTCATTTCTTTTTCCTCTTTTTTCTCTACACTTCTCTTCTCACTTTGTTTCATCCATTTGATCTTCAGTCGCTGATACTCTTTATTCCAGAGGATCGAGTTGGTTACTGAAGCTTGTGCATTTGTCACATACTTCTCGTGTTATGGTTTTCATCTCTATCAGTTATTTTAAAGACTTCTCTACATTGGTGATTCTAGTTAGCCATTAGTCAAATCTTTTTTCAAGGTTTTTAGTTTCTTTGTGCTGGTTACGTAGTTCCTCCTTTAGCTCTGAGAAGTTTGATCGACTGAAACCTTCTTCTCTCAACTCGTCAAAGTCATTCTCCATCCAGCTTTGTTCCGTTGCTGGTGATGAGCTGCGTTCCTTTGGAGGGGGAGATGTGCTCTGATTTTTTGGTGGGCATTGTTTCAATATTTGGACATTTTAAGAATTCTATTTGTATTTAGCCTTCACTTGCTCAGATATTAGTTATGGAGAGCATTGCATACAGAATATTAGGCCAAAGAATTATCTCCCTGAGTATCAATAGCCCATAGAAAAATTAAAGTTGGTCATTCCATTACTTATTTTCATTTATTCAATTACGCATTGGCTCCTTCAAAAATATATATTTAGTGCCAGTTTTGTATCAGTAAAAGTACTAGGCAGTGGGTGTAGGTGATTAAGAATTGTATGATACTATCCAGAAGGAAAGACAAAGAAGTAAACAGACATAAATTGGGATGTAAGTTATAAGAATTTATAGTGAAAATGTGGCTTTCTGAAATATAAAATTACTGAAACATTTATTGAGTGATTGTTGGTAAAGTCTTTGTGTGTGCATGAGTATGGCTTTAGTGTTTTTCTTCATTTTTATTTTTTCAAATGTATCAGTTTCAAACTATATTTCCACAAGAAACATATATTTTTGGATACAAATATAAAACTTGAAATATAAAATTTAAAACCAATAAAAATAACAATTTGTAAAATTGAAATAATATAAAGTCAAGTATGAAGAAGAGATTTTCCCCCAAGAATCTAGACAATAATTATTCTAATTCTTCCACTTTAGAAAGTGATATGCCTCTCTTCACAGATACAGGCAAATAAATACAGTTAACTTGATAATTGCAGGTTGTACTTAAATACTAATATTAAAAAAGTAATTTTTGTTATTAGTATGGAAGGAAACCTAGGCCTCTTTTGTGAATAAACTTTAAGTAGTAACTCAGTGAGACCATGACACTTGCAGACACATTAAAAAGCAAAATGAAAATGATGGAAGAAAATAATTACTAGCTTTTTGCAAACAGAAATAGAAAGTGTTGTCTAGGTGTAATACAATGAAAAGCAAAATCAAATAAGCAAATGAAAGCATATTTGAAATTTTTTCAAGGTCTTTCAAGTTTGCCTTAGGAGTTGAAGCTTCAGTAATTAGAAAAAATTTGGTGAAGACTTTACTTATAGATAACCCCAATCTATTTTTGAATTAAAAAAGAAAGCCAGAGAGCAAGTGTGAGAGAGAAAGAGAGAGAGACTGAGTGCCAGGTTCCCATTCCCAAAAGATAGTTTTATAGAAGCAGAGGTAAAATGACATGTTTTTCTGATCCTAAAAATATTATTTAGATACTAGGTAGTAAAAGCGAGATTAACTGAGTTGTTTAGATTATAGCTGAAAATGTATGATTGAAAAATTTTAAAGTCTCTTTTCACTCTATTTCTAAATGTGTTGTTATATTATTTTTGAAAGTGGGTTAATTGTAAAATATTTTGTAGAAAACTACCAATAAATATATTTTTGACAGAAAAAGTGAATGAACAGGTGCAGAGGTGAAGCCAAATCTACTCTATATAAATCTTCAGATGTGTATCTTTGCAACAAGATCATAGCAAATCCTAGACATGCAAATAACCACTGAATTTTCCACAGTTGCCTTTTCTTTTTTTTTTTTTTTTTTTTTTTTTTTTTTTTTTTTTTTTT